>NC_037677.1:48095488-48342988 GCF_003255815.1 Theropithecus gelada
TTCCAAACTTTTATATTCAGCTTCCCTCATCTTCCTGTTTTCTTTTGAGCCCTCCAAACTGTTCCAACCTCTGGCCATTACCCAGTTCCAAAGTTGCTTCCACGTTTTCAAGTATCTTTATACCAATGCCCCACTTCTCAATACCAATTTTCTGTATTTGTCTGTTCTCAAATTGCTTTAAAGAACTCCCTGAGATTGGATAATATAATTTATAAAGAAAAGAGGTTTAATTCACTCACAGTTCCACAGGCTGTACAGGAAGCATGACTGGGTAGGCCTCAGGATCATGGTGGAAGGTGAAGGGGAAGCAGGCATGTCTTACATGGCAGGAGAGGGAGAAGGAGAGAAGGGGAAGGTGCTACATGCCTTTTTTTTTTTTTTTTTTTTTTTTTTTTTGAGATGGAGTCTCATTCTGTTGCCCAGGCCGGAGTGCAGTGGCGCAATCTTGGCTCACTACAAGCTCTACCTCCTGTGTTCATGCCATTCTCCTGCCTCAGCCTCCCAAGTAGCTGGGACTACAGGTGCCCACCACCATGCCTGGCTAATTTTTTGTATTTTTAGTAGAGATGGGGTTTCATTGTGTTAGCCAGGATGGTCTTGATCTCCTGACCTCGTGATCCACCCACCTTGGCCTCCCAAAGTGCTGGGATTACAGGCGTGAGCCAGTGTGCCTGGCCAGGTGCTACATGCTTTTAAACAACCAGATCTTCTGAGAATTCACTCACTATCATAAGAAGAGCAAGAGGGAAATCCACCCTCATGATCCAGTCACCTCCCTCCAGGACCCCCCTCTAATACTGGGGATTACAATTTGACATGAGATTTGGGCAGTAACACAAATCCAGACCTTATCAGACCCTGTCTCCAAGTAAGTTCATGTTCTGAGGTCCTGGGAGTTAGGGCATTTTAAGGGGACACAGTTCAGCCCTTAACACAGGAGGTAGTGTCACCTCCTCCCAGGAACGTAGTGAGGAATGGCACAGTGTCCATGACACAGCTCCTGGCACAGAGGTCTCCCTGGTTCTCCTGGGCTGTGGGTCTCTGAGGGGAAGGAGTGTGGAAGCAGAAGCAGAGGACTGTGTCGTGCAGGCACATGGAATTAGAAGTTTTTCCTGAGTGCATCTCCCTCCCAGCAGCAGTGCTCAGGGTCTCCAGCATGGCCTGGCCCCCAGAGTGCCACTCTGTCTGCCTCCTGCTCTCTGCTTTCCTGCTAATCCTGAGAGCCGCGCCTAGCCATACTTGCTGGGTCAGGCGCGTAGCCCTTCCCTGGCACCCAGGATGTGCCATGCACATTTTCCTTCTCTGTGCTTCTGCTCCTGCTGACCCATCTGCCAGGACATCTTGTCATCCTCCCCCTACTCACACCTGTCACCTTTGAGATTGTGCTCCATTCTCAGTGCTCCTGTAATGGGTCTTGCCTGCTGACGTTGCACTTTGCTGTGTGAAGACTGGAGCTGGTGCCACTGATGATGTATGCAGGCCCTGGAGGGAACATGCTGGGGATGCCGGGATGGCCTAGGGCTCAAGCTGTCCTAGGTCCTCATCTGTATTGTGCTGGGTACTTCAAGTTGAAGGCCAAGACCATGCAGACCTTGACTTCCAGGGATGAGGTGGGGACAGTGATGGTAGTGGTGGCTCCATTTTTCAGTGGCCCATGTGCCAGGTCTGGCACTAGGCACTCATCATCCTTGTTCTTTACTACAACATGGTAAAGTATTATGGCATGTTCCAACTTGCAGGTGAAGACATTGAGAGGTTGAAATATTGCCTAAGAGAAAAAATGTGCAAATCACATATTTTATAATGAATTTCTGTCCAGAACATATAAATGAGTCTTCCAATTCAGTAAGACAAGCCACCCAATACAAAATGGGCAAAAGATTTGTATAGATACTTCACCAAAAGAGATATACAGATTTCAAATACACATGCAGAAAAGATGTTCAATGACGTTAGTCTTTAGGGACATGCAAATCAAAACATAATCAGATACCACTTCACACCCACTAGGATGGCTGTAATAAAAAAGACACTAGCAAGTGTTTTGAGGATGTGGAGCAACTGGAACCCTCATACACTGCCAGTGGGAATGCAAAATGGTGCAGCTGCTGTGAAAAACAATTTGACAGCTTATTAAAAAGACAAACTTATATACTTCACCATATCATTTAGCAATTCCACTCCTAGGAATTTACGAAAGAGAAAGAGAAGCGTATGTCTACACAAAGACTTATACATGAATGTTTATAGCAGCATTGTGTATGATGGCCTCAAACTGGATACAGCACAAATGTCCATCAACTGGCGAATAGATAAACAAAACTGGGTGTTCCTATTCAGTGGAATACTACTCAGAAATACAAAAGAATGAAACACTGATACATGCTTAACATGGATGAACCTCAAAACATTATTCTAAGTGAAAGAAGGAGACATAGAAGACTACATGTTGTATGATTCCATTTATGTGCAATTTCCAGAAAAGGCAAAACCATAGAGACAGAAACCAGATGAGTAGCTGGCTGGAGCTAGGGGTGGAAGCAGAGATTGACTGTAAACAGGCATGAGGGGACCTTTGGGGGGTATGGAAATATTGTAAAACTGGATAGTGGGGATGGTTGCACAATTATATAAATTTGCTAAAACTCAAAACCACACAATGGGTGAATTTCATAGTATGTAGTTAGTACCTTAATAAAGCTGTTTAAAATAATCTTGCTGAAGACCATAACTAGAAAATGGTCAAGGCAGAATTCAAACCAAGACCAGCCTGCTCCAGGCAGTCTCTGGTCCACACTGCCAGGTACAGAGAGGTCAATCTTAGGCAGGAGTTGAGAGACCTCTGCCCTCTGCAATGTGGGAGCCACAGGGGAGGTGACAGTTGCATTTGGTGTTGGGTGGAGGACTAGGAGGTTGGGGCTGGGCCTTCTCCAGGGCCTGAATATTTGAGGAGGGTATGTATATGAGTGTGCAAGGCCCAGGGAGAAAGCTGGCAAGGCTGTAGCCCGGGGAGTAGGGAGGCCAAGAGAGCTGGCCTGGGCAGCTGCAATTCTTTTGGGAAAAAGTCTATCTGCATGCACGTCCGTGGAGCTTTCTCCCCTCCACTGCACTTTCTCCTCTCCACTGCACCTCCCTCCCTTTGAGGTTTCTCCACCTCTATTGATTTGGCTGGTGGTTCCACCATCAATATGCCTGCAGGTAGTGATTTTCCCCATGAACTGCATCTCGGCTCATTAAGGAAGCCGATGGCTTCCTGTGTCGCCAGTATGCCTGCTGTATTTTGCTGATGGGCCCAGAGCTGTATGGGCCATGGAGGCTGCTTTCTCACCCTCCCATTCTCATCATTAGCATTCCAAAGTAGAAAATAAGCCTGATGTTTGCTGCCTAAATATTTATGGAATGCTGCTGGGGTCAGAGGACGAGAGCAGCAAGTGAAATCAAAGATTTACACTGCAACACCAACCGGGGGGGGGCTTGGGCCTTGGCTTGCTTTTTGTGTTGCTTAGAGAGTTTTCTTTTTTCTCCTAGGAAACTTAGTTTTTGTAGATATTTGAAGCAAAATGCATGAAATTTTAATCTCTTGCTTCACACTGGATCTTCCTAAGTTGTTAGTTACTAAGGAGCCGATGGGTGAGAGGTGCAGACCCTTCCATGTGTCTGGATGCACGCAGGGATTCTGGAAAAACCAATGCCATTGTTTGGCTTTCATTCTTTTGGCGCCACTGGGGAGCAGTGCTTATTTGGTAGCGTGGGAGCTGCTGCCTGTGTAGGGATTAGCTGAGGGCAGACGTGCCTGTTGTTTGTGTCTTAATAACCCTGAAAGCTGCCCACTTCTCTCTTTCTAGGGTGTCTCTGATGAAATCTCCCATTTTATATTGGAGGGAGGAAAAGGGGGATGGAGCATTTCTCCCAGGCCAGGTAAGGTCTGGTGGAAAACAGACCCTGAACAGAGTTTTCCCAGTAGTATGGGCAAAGTTAAGGGCACCAGCTGTGTTGAAGTGGCCTCAGGAGCTGTTCCTGTCCCTAGTCCTGAAGGGACACAGGGGAAAGCAACTGGAGCAGGTAGTGCAGCCAAGGTCAACCCAGCAAGGAGGCAGTCAGGGGAGAAGCACTCCCACCCCTACCCACTCTCCTCCCCACCACCACCCCCTCTTCACCCTCTCATTTCCTGCCTGTGTCTCCCATTAGCCAAATCACCAAGAGACCTGGGGACAAGGGAGTCTTGGCCATGCCATCCGCAGCAGTCAGCCTTCCAGAGTCCCAGTAGTGGATCTGGAGGGTCCAATTGTCTCCGGACAGATTCTCTAGAGGCAGAGCCTGGGACAGGGGTTGGGTATCTGAGATTTATGGAAGGAAGCAGGCTAGAGAGGAAAAAGAGACAAGGAAGGATGTGGTATCATGTAAGTCTAGCCTGTCCCGATCAGGGACTCTGGAACATAGAGTTGTTTCCTCTGGAGGGGAGGAGGGTTGACCTCCTCTACCACCACCACTGTCCGACGTTGGCTCTGAGCTACCCTTGGGTGGGGAGTGGGCCATCCCCTCTGGTGGCTCCCCTGGGTGAGGGCAGTTTGCTGGAGAAGGGGGCACCTGTGAGGCCCAGCCGCCTAACATTCAGAGCGAGAGGGGATGGGAGTGTCCATCTGTAAAGGGGGCCTGGCCGGGACACTAATAGCATCTGTGGCTCCATCAGGGAACAGCCTCCGCACCACAGCCTGGCTTTGTGGGAGGACTGAAGTCAATTAGCAGACGCCTCTGGATTAAAGAAAGCGGCCCCTTGCTCCCAGCCATCTCACCTGGGGAATTCATCTGAGTGCTAGTCTTCTCAGAAGCCGCACCCAGCCTGGCTGAGGTGGTCACAGCAGAAGCAGAGCCCCTTCTGCAGTGGACGGCTTTCCCTCTCTCGGTGGCCGAGGCCGTTCAGCTTTCCCTAAAACGCTCCAGCTGGCCACATCAGTGGGTGTCACATCCTATCCCCCAGCCTCTGCCGTAGACAACCTGTTCTCCTGCAAAGGCCTGGATGAAGTACTCCCTTTGGTTATCCTGAGAAATTATCCTGAAGGGTTCCTGCAAGTGAAGAATTTTAGATGAGGGTATTTATCAGAGCTGAACATTAATAAATGATGCATGATTTTTTTATTAGAGGAGCCACATAAATGTGGCCGCTTCAACTTTTTAACTCTCAGGAAAGCTTGAAGTTGCAGGCTACTCTGCTGTGGGAGAGTGCCAGCTAATCAGGTCCCATTCATATGCAAAGTACTTGCTAAGCTGAGTTCATCAAAATGCAGTCGTTTCTTAAAAAAAATATTTATAGACTTTCCCTCCCTGCAAAAGACTGCAAGGAAGATGGATAGTGAAAAATACAAATTGTTAATGCCCTGAAAAGGAAGCCTCATTCTGAGCCTTGCTGAAGCGTTCCCTATTCTTTGAGAAAAACTTAAAAATGGGCATTTGTACTCTAGAGTTCTCTACTTCCCTTTACTAAACTCTCTCCCTCCTCTTATTCTAGTCACTTCTCAGTATCTCTTTGGAGTCTAGTCTGATCTGTCAGACGAGGTGGTGGTGGGGGTAGATTCAGGGTGGGTGGGGAATACAGCAGGAGAGGCAGCTGGACTGTATTGAGTCCTGCCTTGACTGTACCTGGCACTGTGCAGTCTTGGGCTTGTGAAACCTCATTGAGTCTTTGCATCAAGTCTGTCCCCATTATAGAGACTGGAAAACTGAGGCTCAGAGAGATGCCCAGTAACTGCCAGCCAGAGAACCCTCAGTGTATCAGTTCCTAAGGGAGCAGCATTCCAGAGCGTGCAGGAAGAGGGCTGCTCAGCTTGCCTTTTCTCCTGGCTCCCTAATACAATGGCTGCGTTATTACCCTGGGGCTCTCCCTGGCCTCCCAGTTTTCTTCCTCATGGGATTGGGATGCTCTGTTTTCATTGCACCTAGGGATGAGAGAGGAGAAAACAGGGAAAGGGAAGCTGGGATTCAGGGCTTCCTGGCCCACTTCTCTACCCTTGTTTCTCCTCTCTTATCCCCAAGTGCCATGAGAACAGGGTACCCCAGTCCCTGGGAGGAAAAAAATGTCCATGCAGATACACGGGAGGGTTTGCAGTATAGGAGCAACCCTCACCCCATCCCTCACCCAACGAGCATTTGTTAAGTGTGTTCTGTGTGCCGGCCTCGGGGAATCACGGTCACACAAAGGTCCTGGACTGCTTGCTTCCTTGGGGAGACATTAAATGCAGGTTACTGTGAAGAGGCTTGCTCATGAGTAACTGAAGACACTGCGTCTCCAAATACAATAGGAGGCACAGACTAGGTGCCGAGACGTCAGCTGTCTAATGACCCCTGTGGTGGTTAATAATAGCTGCTCACTCTGCTTCCTTTTGTGGTAGCAAATACCCTTTGGAGACACACTTGGACAGGTTATTCTTCCCATTTATCAAGTGGGAAAGCTGAGGCCTATAGAGATAACGTGACCCGGCGTGTGCTCTTCATGCAAAGCTTTTGCTGTCTCATTGCTTGGATACTTGTGGAGAGAGAGAATGGTTGACAGTAGGGCCCATGGGCCTGCCTGGTTCAGCACCCCCTGGCCCAGGGCACAAGGGTCCACTTAGGGGGTCTGGAATAGGGTTACCTGTGGCCTCTGGGTCAGGGGCCATCAGAGCCAGAGGCTCTGTCCTGAGTGCGGAATGACTTGGCTCTGCTTCCCAGGCAGATGGCTATGCCCTGAGTGTGCAGAGATGGTTGGGGGTCAAGACGGCATTTCTGACCTCCCGGGAACCAGCCCGGGCCCTTTGCCTCCCTCCTGGGAGACACTATCTTCAGATTTCCAGGCAAATTAGCAGCAAACCAGCCATTTCCGCTTGGAATTTGAAATTGATTGTGGACAATTTTCTGACATGCATGTCTCCTGCCATTTGCAAAATGTGTTTCACAGGCACCTTCTGGAAGCCTGGCTGGGCAGGCAGTTCTCCCTCTGTCCCCAGCCACCACCACAGATGTTTGGGTTTGCTGGAGCCAGAGTTGTGCTTAGAGACCTTGGAAACAGCCCAGTGCTGAGAGGCCTGGTGCTCAGGAAAGTCTCAGGGAACAAGGGATTGCAGTTTGGGCAGAAGTGTGGCCACTTGGGCCTGTCACTGCCCACACCTCTGGGCACAGAGATGGGTGTGCATTACTCATGCCACCATCCATGGAGGGAGCCCATCTGCCAGCCCCTGGGTGGGAGATGAATAGATGGGTTGGACATGATCCTGCCTGAAGGAGTTCACAGACCAGAGGGGGAGACAGCTCTGAGAACACAGAGGAGAGATCTGGGAGAAATCAGGGGAGACTTCGTGGAGGAGGTGACAACTGAGCAAACTCTTGAAGTATGAGTAGGAATTTATAACGGTCAGAGGAGACTTATGCACATAGAGGAAACAGGGCATGCAGAAGTACAAAATGTTGAAAGGTGACATGTGTTTAGGGAACAGTGGGAAGTTCAGGTGTGGAGACAGAAAGAAATGCATGTTTTCTCACTCCAGGCTCAGTGCTGATGATGGCCTATCCAGAGTTGATCAGGAGAAGCTGTTTGAGCTCTGTCTGCTGTCCTTCTGTTGTGCATTGTCACTGAGCAGCTTCTGGGAGGGCTGAGGCTTCCAGCTCCGAGGGAAGCCAAATGTGGCACAGGAGTTCCTGGTGGTGTTGTCCCCACTGGAGACTCATTTCCTCATCTGTGATAGAAACTCACCCAGGCAATTGTGTGACCAGAGAAGTGGAGACCTATGGTGGCCTCTCTCCTCCGTAATTCTTGATATGACTGCCCAGTCTGGGGCGGGGTGGGGTGGGTGGTGGTTCTGGGATGGGGTGGGACTGTAGGGTGAGGTCAGGCAGGGCCTGGAGCTGGGTTTAGGAGGCAGGGGCAAGTTGGGCTGGTGGTGGGCTGCTTGAGGCTGGCTGGTCACCGTAGGCAGGAGGGCTGAGGCCGGGAGGAGGAGCTGCTACCAGGAGCAGGATGCAGGGGCCGGGGATGCCTGGAGGCTGTTACTCCTTCTCTTACCAGTGGTCCTGTGTTGAGTCAACAAGCACCCTCAGGGCCTGCTCTGGGCCAGGCTCTGGGGATCCCAAGGTGAGCCAGACAGATGTGGCCATATGGTAGAGTGACTGCCTGAGGACAGGACTCTATGTGTGGTGGTGTCTTACAGAGGACATAGCCTAGCCTGGGGTTCAGGGCAGGTCATCTGAAAGAGAGGTGTCTGGGCAGGACTTAGTGAAGGGGGAATTTGTGGAGGAGGCTACAGCAGATGCCAGGTGTGGGTAGGAGACCTGGGCTGGCACACCCGGCCATCTGCCCTGGCTATGCCATCAGAAGGGTTGAGGCCAGATGGATTGAGCTCCAGGCAGTGCTGGGCTAGGACAAACCTGCTTAAGAATGAAGCTTCCGAGGTCCCTGGAATGACTGGGGCCTGCGTACTCCCAGAAGTGCGCCCACTGCCACCCCCAGATCATAAGAATAGCTCAAACTCCTAGAGGGTGCCCTGTGAGTCAGGCTCGGCTCTCAGCAGTTTACACCATTTACTCAGCCTATGAGGCAGGGCTATTATTAGCCCGTTTTGCCAATGAGGAAATTAGGCACAGAGAAGTTAGGGGTCTTGCCCAAGGTCACAGATTTAAGTAGCTTTAACTTTGGCAGCCTGGTTTCTTCATCCTTTCTCTGAACCCTACACTCTACTTGCAGTGCTGCCTGGTGTTTTGGTGGCCTCAGACCCCAGCAGGTGCCTTAGCTGCTCCTCTACCCTGGGAGGAGGGGGACTGGCTGTGCTGGCCCCAGGCACTTGCTAGAGAGTGGGGCGGCCTGGCTTAGGCTGAAGCACTGGGGTTCCCATGGGAGGCACAGAGGGACATGGCTGGAGAGATTGAGGGAATAGGGCTGAGTGAGGGGTCACAAAGTAGAAGGCCCAAAGGAGATCATGTGGGGACCCTCCCCCAGCTACAGGCAGTCCCTATTTTGAGGGCATGGAGCCCCACTCTGGACAAAGGCAGCCCCTGCCTACTGTGAGTGCCCGCTGCCTCCACACCCACACCCTTGTTCAGGGTGCCTCTGGGCAAGTGGAGCATTTAGAGGGGTCACACTTCTCTCCCTCAGTCTCTGCTGTTGCCTCTTTGGTGTTGAAGAGACCAATGCAAGATGCCTTTAGGGGTCCCTCTTGGGGTCCCAGTTCTTTAGAGCAATGAACCGGTTGCCAAGTGAGTGTAAGAGGAGAGTGGCCGGGCCAGGAGGGGACCCACATATCCACTTCCTGAGGGGTGACCCAGCTCCCTGAATGTGTGTGTGGGGGTGTCTCTTGGTGTCCCCAAGCTCTGCTGTGGGCTAGAGCCCCTGGGACACTGTTGTCCTCATTGGATCCCAGTGGGGGGTCCAGGAGATTGATTTTTCTGCTGGCCTTGGCTGAGCAGGCCCATCTCCTGCCATCCCTTATGGGGCCAACACCTGGTGGCTCTGGGATGCCTGGCCAGGGTGTCAGGTGGAATTAACTGGCAGCAGGGCCAGGTGGGTGTTGATTGAGGCTGATTGCTGGAAGGCAGCGGCTGCAGGCTGCACAGAGCTATTTCCAGCTGCTCCAATTGTATCAAGGAGGCTTAATCCTTCTAAGTGCCTTTGTGGTCGGGTGGTGTGGAGCGAGGATGGGGGACCAAGGCTGGAGCAAGGTCAGATTTCCTCTGATTGTCTGCGTTTCCTCTCCCATTCACCCCGCCCACCCCTTCCCATGCACCAAGCCACCCTCATTCACTCCCTCACCACACTGTCCTCTCCCCCACCCCTCCATCCACCCACTTACACATCCATCCACCCACCTACTCAACCAACCACCTGCACATCCATGCACCCACCTACTCACCCAACCACCTACATATTCATCCCTCCACCTACTCACTCACTCACCTCATATCTATCCATCCCGACCTGGTCCCCCATGCATCCATGCATCCAACCATATTTCCTTCCATCCATCCAACTATACTTCCATCCACCCATCTGTTGATCTATACATTCGCTCATCAATCTGCCCACCCATCCACCCACCCATCTGTCTATTCTTTTGTGGCCATCATTCACCATTTTCCTCAGTGTTTACTATGTAGCCACCATGTGTTAGGCACCATGCTGGGCCTGGGGCTAAGCACAGATGAGTCATGGCCTAGGTCCTGCAGTGGCTCACAGCCTAGTGGTGGAAACAGTACATGAAGCACCCATGATGGAGGGAGGATGGCCACCACAGGAGCTTGCCTTGGGAGGGGAGCCATGCTGAGGGCCAAGCAGGGCCTTCACATGTGGGAGCTGGGCTGAGTATCCTCCAGGCAGAGGGCTGGCATGGGCTGGGGCTCAAGAGGTGTGAGGAAGGACAGTGGGGTAAGGAATGGGGTGGGAGCAGGTTTTGGAAAGGGATTAGAGAACTGGGCTGGGCTGAGCTCATGAGGGTCTTGGGGCTGGGTCTTTGGCTGCTGGTCCTGTGAGAATGGGAGTCTTTGAGAGTCTTAAGCTGGGGTAGGTTTTAGGAAGATTGCTCCTGTGAGCAGTGAGCCCAAGAGTCAAGGCTGGAGGCAGGAAAATGAAAAGGACCAGGAGCTCCTGCCTTGGTGCTGGGGCTGCAGCCTCCCGCTTCTATGAGTGAGCTCTTAGGGAGTGCTATGAGCTATCCACCACCCCTGCCTTAATGCTGGGCTCCTGGGCCACCTCAGTGCCTATGGCCCACCATCCACCCCAGGAGGGCCCCTTTGAGGGGAGGGGTGGCCCCAGTTGCCATTGTCTTTTGTCTTCTTTTTCTCAACTCCACCTTTCCAGGCTTCTCCTTTCCCCAGGCTCAGTCCCTCCTCTCAAGCCTCTTCCCCACTGGGAAGCTGCCCTGGCAGAGCAGGTGGCTTCACCCAGGCCCATATCAGAGGGAGGCTCCCTTTCTCGACTCTGTGGCTTCGGAGGCTTCCCCTTTCCACCAGTTGCAGATGCACAGCTCAGGGTGGCTCCTCTGGTAGATGCTTGATAATGTAGAGAAAGATAAACTGCAGGGCGGGAGGCCTGTGCCAGCAGGGCATGCAGCACCAAATCAGAGAAAGCAGCAAGGCTGAGGCCTGGTAATTCCCTGCAGTTGTCTCCAGGTATCCTCTGGTGGTTCCATTTCCTAATTAGTGTGCACAAGCTGACTGAGCTCAGGGAGGAGCACTGGCTGGTTCAGGGGGCTGTGGGTGAGGGGAGGCCTGGCTGTCTCTCTGCTGGGATTGCTGCTTCTGGAGGGAGTGGGTGAGGAGGCCGGGTCGGGACTTGGGGCTCCTGTCCACCTGTCCAAGGTAACTCCTGTTGCTGCCAACACCCCCACTCCACTGGGAAACACTGAAGGTGGGAGGGTATACTGGGGTAGGAGGGTGTGCTGGGGTGGGCTCTGACCGCTGCTTCATGGGATGTCAGCTCAGGGAGGTGGCTTTTCAATAGCTTTGCATATATGAGTGAGGTGTATGATGTGTGATGGTCAGGGGTGGGTGGGTAGGATCCCCAGTATGTCTGTGCGGGGAACAGAAAGATCCCCTGTCCAGAGGCATGGCTCTGAGGTCTTCTGGGATGTCCTTCTTCCCTTTCATTCTTACTCTCTTCTTGCTTCTCATGCCTCTGCCCTTTGCCCCATCAGCCTACCTGTCCACCTGCAGAGTCTTGTCAACTTCATTAGGTGACTATTAATTGAATCGGGCCTGTGGAATTCCAAAGCCCCAATGAGTGGGTCCCCATGAAGCCCCCAGCTCTGTAGAAAGGGGTCAGGACCCCACGAATGCCTGCAGCTTTGACGGTGACCTGATGCTCACACGCGGCCGTGATGTCATGGTTGCTGTAATAACATGCAGGTTTATTTGCTGAGGGTACGTTGGCTTCAGGTCGTGATGACGACCTCTCCAGCAGCAGGCACTAAACTAAAGTACAGCTACCTCGTGTAGGAGCCAGTTTTGAACTTTATAAAAGGATCCTGTCACCCAAAGAGCTGGGAGATGTCTGTTTCTGGGCTTGTCCTTAGCAGATCTTTCTGCTCCTCTCCCCAACAACTTGGGGCCCGTGGGCCTTCTTGGTCCCCCTCCAGGGCAGGGTGTCTGGCAGATGCTGTCTTTCATGCCTAAGTGGGGCTGGAGCTGGGACGCTAGCACCTCCCCTGTACCTTCCGGACCCTGCAGTCTCCAGGCCGGCATCCAGCCATTGGGCCTTCTTCCCTGCAGAAATATATGCTTTGAGAAGAGTGCAAATTGCAGTGAGCAATATATAGTCCTCATCTGAATACGATTATGCTTAAACACTATAAATATTCGTAATTCTCAGCCTTGAGTACTGCTTCCCTTGGTGTTATATCCTTTTAAAAAACACTCGAGAAGTCAACCATTTAAGGCAAAAAAGTGCTGAGCTCATTCTGGGCAGTTTCCTTGGCTGGTGTCACGGCTGGAGAAATGCCAGTAGTGAATCGAGACTCTTGGCTCTTAGTCTGGTTTACCTCGGGCTCCTGGACAAGTCAGTGAGCTATTCAGCTCTCCCCTGGCCTGGGAGGGGCTGGGAAATGTCAGCCCCCACCTTCCTCCCTGCCCCTCTGTCTTCACACCAGGGTCGTCTGCTGGAAAACTAGAGGCAGGGTTCTATAGGGCAAAATCGATGCTTTCTATGTGAAACTAGTCCTCTGCACCTGGGCTTGATCTAATGCAATAGTTTCATTCGCTCCTTCAGTAAACATTCCTCCGGCACCTGTGCCTTGGGGACCCTGAAGTGGCCTCAACACGGTTCCTAAATTCCAACAGCTCACAGCCTGGTGGTGGAGACAGAGGGTGATGATTCCGAGTGATAATACCTGGGCTGTGCTCTGGATGTTGCGAGGGTGGGAAAACCCCGGGGACTTCCTGGTGGAAGGGGCACTTGAATTGAACTTTGAAGGGTGAGGAGCAAGGGACAGAGAGCTTGGGTGTTGGTGTGTCAATAGCTGGGCTTATTTTAGTGGCCAGTGCTCTGGATGGCTGCGTAGAGGGAGATGAAACCTGGGTGCATTAAGGATAGCAGCTGGCTGTCTCCCCAGCTTACACCTCCCTCTAGCTTCCTAGAGCCCCTAGGGGTTGATGGAGGTGCAGGACAGGTGCCATCTGGGCTGGGATCTTTGAGAGTAGATCGCTTCTCTCCTATTTGTGTGCTCCCCACATCCCATCCTGCCCAGTCCCCATGAGAACCTGTAAGAGCAGAAGCAGCCATGGACCCAGCTGTGGCAGGGCAGTGGGTGGCAGCATCCCCATGCCTGGGACTCCTGGTGTCCTCCTCTGGGGACTTCCAAGCCCTGGAGCCTTGGGTTGGTCTGTTTTCTCATGAGCTGAATGGAGTGTGGGCCGCCTTCCAAGAAGGCACTGGGGGAGGAGGAGGCTTACCCCTGTCTGGTAAGGCTCTGCCTGGGTAGGTGTGGACGCTTGAGCTCACTCAGCCAGTCAGTACACTTACCTTCAACCAATGCTATTGTGATTTAAGCAGATACAGAAAATAGGTGTGTGCATCTGTGTTTGCTGGGAGTGTTGGGGGTGGGAGCTTGGGAGGGTGGGGATTCTGGGAGTTCAAGAGGTTGGAGGGGTGAAACCGGAGTAGAGTTGGTGGGAATATGTGCCTGGGATGAGAGCAGGAAGGTTTTCCTTCTTTCATATGACTTGGAGTATCAGTATATCACCTGCTGGTCTTTGGTCTGTCACCTTCTGGTCTTCGGTTTATCACCTCCTGGTCCTTAGCCTATCACCTCCTGGTCCTTGGTCTATCACCTGCTGGTCCTTGGTCTATCACTTGCTGGTTCCTGGTCTATCACCTGCTGGTCCTTGGTCCATCACATGCTGGTCCCTGGTCTATCACCTGCTGGTCCTTTGTCTATCACCTGCTGGTTCCTGGTCTATCACCTTCTGGTCCTTTGTCTATCACCTTCTGGTCCTTGGTCTTCAAATGCTGGTCCTTGGTCTTCAACTGCTGGTCCTTGGTCTATTGCCTGCTGGTCCTTGGTCCATCACTTGCTGGTCCCTGGTCTATCACCTGCTGGTCCTTGGTCTATCACCTGCTGGTCCTTGGTCTTCACTGGCTGGTTCCTTGGTCTTCACCTGCTGGTCCTTGATATTGACTTGCTGGGCCTTGGTCTTCACCTGCTGATCCTTGGTTTTCGCCTGCTGGTCCTTGGTCTTCACCTGCTGGTCCTTAGTCTATCACCTGCTGATCCCTGGTCTATTACCTGCTGGTCCTTGGTCTTCACCTGCTGGTCCTTGGTCTTCACCTGCTGATCCTTAGTCTATCACCTGCTGGTCCTTGGGACATCGCTTGCTGGTCCTTGGTCCATCACTTCCTGGTCCTTGGTCTATCACCTGCTGGTCCCTGGACTATCACCTCCTGGTCCCTTGTCTATCATCTGGTGGTCCCTGGTGATAGACCATCAGCAGACTGTCACCTGCTGGCTTTTGGTCTATCACCTACTGGTCCTTGGTCTCCAACTGCTGGTCCTTTGTCTATCACCTGCTGATCCTTAGTCTATCACTTGCTGATCCTTGGTCTTCACCTGCTGGTCCTTGTCTTCACCTGATGGTCCTTAGTCTATCACCTGCTGGCCCTTGGTCTATCACCTGCTGGTCCTTGGTCTATCACCTGCAGGTTGTTGGTCTATCAGCTGCTGGTCCTTGGTCTGGCACCTGCTGATTCTTGGTCTATCAGCTGCTGGTCCTTGGTCTTCACCTGCTGATCCTTGGTCTATCACCTGCTGATCCTTGGTCTATCACCTGCTGGTCCTTGGTCTTCACCTGCTGATCCTTGGTCTATCACTTGCTTGTCTTTGGTCTATCACTTGCTGATCCATGGTCTATCACCTGCTGGTCCTTGGTCTATCACCTGCTGATTCTTGGTCTATCACCTGCTGATCCTTGGTCCATCACCTGCTGATCCTTGGTCTCTCACCTGCTGATTCTTGGTCTTTGCCTGCTGGTCATTCGTCTTTACCTACTGATCCCTGGTCTATCACCTGGTGATCCTTGTTCTTCATCTGCTGGTCCTTTGTCTTCACCTGCTGGTCCTTAGTCTTCACCTGCTGGCCCTTGGTCTTTACCTGCTGGTCCTTAGTCTGTCACCTTCTGGTCCTTGGTCTGTCACTTGCTGGTGTATCACCTGCCAGTTCTTGGTCTGTCACCTGCTGGTCCGTGGTCTGTAACCTGTTGGTCCTTGGTCTATCACCTGCTGGTTCTTGGTCTGTCACCTGCTGTGGTTTTGATTCTCATCTGTGCCACTTGGTAGAGTGGGAAGAGAGTCTGTAAAGTCAGACTTACTTGAGTTTGAACTCAGATTCCATTGCCTTCTTGTGTGACCTTGGGCATGTGACTCTGCCTCTGTGAGCCTCAGTGTCCTCATCTGAGAAACGGTAACAATACTTCTTACTTCAGAATTGTCAGGTGGGTCAAATGAGGTGAGGAAGGGAAGCTGCTAGGCACAGAGTGGTTTGCTCTGTGTTTGTAAGAGGGGTTCCTCCGTTGGCCTGTGCTTTTCTTCATGTCAGTGTGTCCCTGAGTGAGACACAGTATGCGGTTGTCACTTGCTGCCCGTGCTACCTCAGTCACTTCTTGGAAAGCAGACCAAAGCTGGGTTAGAGATTGCCCACTCCCATGAGCCTGTGGGAGGGAGTGCCCTTGCCTCAAAACCTGAGCTGAGCTGTCCTTGTTGGAGACAGTGCAGAAGCAGTCCTCAGAGCCCCTCCCCATACCTCCAGAACTGCCTGGAATCATCCGTCCAAATGTCCCGAGAGGCTCAGTGGCCTTGGGTATGACTGGGACAGCTCCCTGCACCATCATGGGAACTCCTCCTCAGTGCAGAGCAGCCATGTGTGCATGTGTGGGGGGCCATGTGCCTGCAGGTGGTGTGCTTGCACGCGTACCAGGCAGGGCATTTGGAGGGGCTGAGCCCCCAGCCATAGCTCCGCAGCTTCCTGTTCCTTCTCTGGTGTGTGTCCTGGCAGCTGTGTCCTCCTGCCTGTCATCCCTTTGTCTCTTTCTAGGGAAGGTGTCTGGGCAGAGGGTGGAGAAGGGGAGCACCGTCTTCCATGTGCAGGGCAGGGCTGGAGCTGAGCACCAGAGCAATCTACTGTGCCCTCCAGACCTAGCCATCCCGCACGCAGCCACTTTCCCAGTAGGAGAAGGCCCTTAGGGAAGGCAGAGAGCAATGGGCAGTATGTGGTATTTTCGGGGGATTCTCAGAGCCCCCCTGCCTTGGTTTGATATGCCATAGTGCTCCCCAGAAACAGGTCAGCGGCATGGGAGCATACATGCCCAGGCTCCTCTCCCAGCCAGGAGCTCATAGTTCACAGTGGGGTGGGGACCCTATGACCCCAGCTGAGCTTGCTGTGGGGTGGGGGAAGCAGTCTCGCACATCCCCCCAGGGGGTGATGGTGTTGTTTTGGGTGTGCATCTGACACTCCTATCCCTTGCCTGACTGGCCCTAGTGCCCTAGTGGCTTGGTGTTGTGGTGGTAAGGAAGGGGGTGCCCTGCCCCCCTTAAGCTGGGCTCCAGGGAAGTGCTCGGGCTCTGTGACTTGTGGCCACTCCAACTTGGGGAATTGCATAATGCAGTTTTGCCCATGCTTACACTCCTTCTCCCCTTTGGATTCATTCTGTCCCAGTGGCTGACCCTGGCACTTAGGGGCTCCTATAACTCCACTGCCCTGAGTTGCTAGGCTGCCTCTCCTGGGGTGTGTCTTTCAGAGGCCCCTCCATTTTTCAGTGAACAGGCCTGCTCCCCAGCTGCTGGGTGGCCCCTAAGCTCAGCCTGGCCTGCAACATGCATGGTCTCTACAGGACTTCTTCAGGACACAGTGGGGTGAAGGCCCTGCTTTTCCTCCCTTCCTGACCCACTGCTCCCACCACACCTTCCCTGGGCACTTAGATGGCACCGAGTCCCTCAAGCCTCTGAGGGCAGCTAAGGTGCTGACTGGAGGCTGAAGGGCTGACTATGCCCTCCCCCTGGGTTGGGAGGCACCTGGAAGCCCAGGCTTGGGGTGGGCAGAGTGTGCCCCTTGGAAGGCCTGAGTTCTTGGCCTAGCTCACTCCCCACTAGCCATGCAGTGGATCATACGTGGCAAGAGAGCTCACATTGCCAAGCTTCAGGTGCCCCTCTGCAAATGGGTGGGGGATAAGTGGTGGCCTTCCCTCTAGGCCTGGGATGACACCACGAGATGGCATTCAGGAGCCTTGGGGGCCACCGGGTGGTAGGTGCCCTCGCCTAGTCCTGCCAGCTTTGGGGTTCTTGGGGCTTGGTGTCTGTCCTTGACCTGTCCCCTCCTTCCCCTCATGCTTTAGCTGGCTCTGCCCCCTGTTTCTGTGATGGCCATGATGCTGTTCCCGCTGCCTCCTACCCCCTGCCCTCCCTACCCCGTTCCTGCTGAGTGAGGAGGAGGAGGAGTAGGAGGGGGCTTCTGCCTGCCACCCTCTGGCTGCATCCTCCCTGTGGCCACCTTCCCAGAAGTAAGCTCTGAGCAGGTCCTCCTTCTGCCCCGAAACCCTTCAAGGCTCCCTGTTCCTCCTGGGATCAAAACAAAGCCCCTCAGCTGATCATCCAAAGACTTCTGGGGACTCCACCCTCCCTTTCTTCCTAACAGCCATTGCCCAACTTCTCACCCCAATGTGAGGGGGCCATTCCTGGAGGGCGCTGGGCCTTGGCTCACAGCAGCCACTGGCCTGGGTTGTCCTCTCTCTCTGCCCCAGCATCAGCTGCTGTCCTCTGTGAAGCCCCCTTGACACCCCAGGCTACATGACTGTTCACCCCCACTCCACCTGCCGGACCTCCACTACTCCCCAGTGCACAGCCTGGCTTCCTCTCCAGATAGCCTTTGCTGGGGCCTGTGCTGGGATCTGCCTCATTTCTGTGTTCCCAGCATGGGGTGCTTGGGGAGATTTGTGGGGGGCTTCCGGGAGGCAATTTGATTACCTGCTGGGAGAAGGTGGCTCCCAATCTGTCTATTGTGCCTAAAAATGTGCTGGTGGGAAAAATGTAGCCTTACCGACCAGGATTCTCTAAAGTTCCTCTCTGGTTTATGAGTTTTGTTGTATTATTTTTCAATTTTCTCCGAGCATCTGCTACTGTGAAAATTTTCATTATCACTGGCAAAGAGCCCCTGTCATCCCTGCTGGCTGCAGGAGATTTCTGATTTTGCTCCCCTACTGCTCTGAAGCACCTAGGGGCTGAGATGGTAATGTCCCAGGGCCAGCTGGGCTCTTTCTCAGAAAATATTAGGAGCAGGGCCAGCCTGAACGGCCAGGGAGGCACTGGCCATGGCTTGTGTCTTGATGGCTTTGCCTCCTCCTGGAGATGCAGGATTGGTCATGCTGAGAAATCAGCTGGCTTTGGGGGCCAGCCAGTACATGTATCCACTTTTCCATCTTGAGAGACCCTTGGCCCCAGGGTGATCCCCTCAGATGCTGGTGCTGGGTGCATGGTGCACCCCTAACACCTGGCTGACTCATTCTCTGAAACAGGCCTCATGTCAACAACTTCGGAGGCTGTGTGCTGTCATGCTGGCATGATGGCAATGAGGTGTTGGAAAACAAAGCCCATGCAAAACTTAGGGTGAATGAGAAGAGCTCCTGCACCATGTGGGACCCAGGCTGGGTGTGGCCCCCCCTCACCCCTCACCTGCAGAATTGCAGCTGGGCATCCTGCTCAGAGGTGGTACCGATGAGCAGAGGATGGTCTTGGACATGCCCCGGAGTCTGACCATCAGCCTAGACCTCACTCTCCTAGCTTGGTTTTGAGTTTGAACGTAGCCAGGCTGCTTTCTTCTGGCTCTTCTTGCAGTGGGTGGTAAGTTACCTGCACTTACTGGTGCTGGTCGAAGTGCTTCCTCAGTACTAACTTGACTCTCATTATCACTCTATGAGGTCAGGACTGTCATAACCCCATTTTCAGGGTAGGGCACGGAGCAGGTGTGACTTGCCTACAGCAGTAAGGTGCAGAGCAGGGATTCAAGTCCAGGTAGTTTGGTGCCAGAACCTGTCCTCTTACCGCTGGGCCAGTCCCTCTCTCTGAGAGGTCTGGACAGCCTCCTTTCTCCTGTGTTATTGGGCGTCCTCTGCACTAATGTGGTTTTCAGTTTCAAAGGGGCCAAGAAGGAGTGTGTTTGGCACTTGATTGGTAAATGAATGAATGAACACTTCCTGAGGAGGAGGAATTAGCATTTTAGAACTTATTCAAGATCTATTTTGTGCCAGTGGCTATATTTTTACATCTGTGTGTGGTGCAGGTGCCATGACCTGTTCTTCACTGCCCTCCCCCAATTTTACAAAATTAGGCATGAGGCGTGACCAACCCAGGCTACGGGCTGCTGTGTGGTAGAGGTGGGCTGGGGCTTGGGCTTCGTGATTGCCAAGTCCGTTCTCTTTGCACAGCCCAGGCTGCCTCCTGGGGGGTGCATCTGTGGACTGGCTGGACAGAGTTAGTTTGTAAGAGATGCCTTCAGCTTCTGTGGTGTCACTTTGCCTCTTCCTCATTCTGTTCACAGTCCCCTGGAATTAGCATTTTGACCAGTAAATGTGGACAACAGTCCACTTGCACTTGGTCACATAAGAATCACAACAAGAAGGATATAAAGAACAGAAAGGACCTGGGATGGGGGAACCTGCTCCATTTAACCCCACCACCTCCCCAGCCTCACTCCAGCTCTCTCCCTCCTGCCGTCACTCAGGGACGGGGAGGGCTGCACATGACGAGGGCTGTAGGGGAGTAACATGCAGAGCAGGGAGAAGGGGAGCAGGGGGGCTGCCCCTCATGGATCATCTCCCTGAGCTTGGCTGCAAGGCATGTTGGGGGCTTGCTGGCAGCCAAGGTCGGTAAACAACTAGGCTGAGCAGAGTGAGGCAGGGTCTGCGTCTGTGGGGGGATGGCCCTTGAAGAGGGACCTACAGCCCAAATACCTGGTTTAAGGGCCATTGGGCAGTTGGCAGCATTGAACTCATGCTGGAGGGTGGGCACAGTCCCTTGGTAATGGAGTCAGGAAAGGTGGGTGATGGATTGGGGGTTCTGGGTCAAGAGCCCAGCAGCTGGGGCTGCAGGGGTGGCACTTTCCCCTTGAGGGAGTGGGCTAGACCTGCCCATTGGCAGGCTTCAGGCCAGTGCTTCTGTCTTGGTCCCTACCAGGTGACAGGCCAGGGAGCGGCACAGAGGGCTGCATGCACTCCCACCTGACCTGCTCAGGCAGTTGTAGAGGGAGTGAGGTGGGTGTGGGCGTCGCTGTGACTCTTACCCTAGAGACAGACCCATAGGGTGATGACTGGCTGCCATTGCCTATGGTTTGCCTGGCGAGCCCAGCTGTCTTGGGCTGTCCTGGCGATAGTGGGTGGACCACGGCCAGGCCAGGATGATGCACATCCCGCATTGTCCTGTTGCTGCCTGCTGCTCCAAGGCATCCAGAGCTGGGGGTCCCACTTCACGCGGGGTGCTAGGGAGAGACAAGTCCTGAGGGAGCTCAGTGCAGGTGGTAACAGGGACCCAGGAGCAGTCAATGACACTGAGCTGTAATCATATATAAAGCAGAAAGTGACATCAGAGGAAGGGCCTGTGTTGTCCTGATTGTGGGTAAACAAGAAGGTCCCTGGAGAGGAGGAGGCACTTGTCTGGGTTGATGATAAGGATTCACCATGTAGATAGGAGCCAAGAGGGGACAGGGAGCTTATGGCAGGGGAAAAGCAGGTGCAGAGATGAGGACACAGCATAGCCTCCAGACCCTGTGCTGTATCTTGGAGCCTGGAAGTTGCCCTGGGAAGTCTGCTGGCCATGCTGCAGGATTAGTACAAGGCCTTGGAGCTGGGGCTTGGGGCTGGTGAGGCTGGCAGGGTGGGCCACTCCAACCTTTTCTAGAAGGGCTGCTGGCCAAGGTGTGAGTTTTGCTCCTGCTGCACGAATCCCCGGGAGGGGAAAGACTAGACAGCTGAGGGCCTAGCAGGGGGCATCCTGGTCAGCTTCCAAATCCGGGGTGGAGACGAGAGCCTTGGCAGAGACAGGAGCTCTGGAGCAGTCAGCCCTACCAGGGAGGCAGGACATCGGCTGCGGTGGGGAGAGTGATTTCCACCTACATACCTGCGTATACCTTTGCTGGTGTGTGCATGAAAACACACACACACACATGCACGCACACACACACAGAACCGAGACTCAGAAAGTCAGAAGTAGTGATAAGGAGGATGAGACAGCCAGAGAAAGCTAAAAACAAAAGTCGGACATAGGTTGAGATGAAGAGGGAGAGCCAGAAACTTCACAGAGCCTAAGTTCTCCATCTGGGAGGGATGCTGGGGCCTGTTAACTGGATGTTCTTATCTTTCAGGAGACGAATGCAGGTGGGGTAGGGGAGAATTGGACATGGGATCAGGCCTGGTGGCTCAGGGCTGCGGGGAGGGCTGAGGCAGGCTCTGTGGTGTGGCCTGTCTGTAGGAGTCTAACTGCAGGCTCCAGTTCCTCAGACCTGGCCTTCAGGGGCTTCTCAGTGATCTGTTGCCAGGAGACCAGCTGGCCCAAAGGCCGGCAGGAGGAGAGACCACCATGTAGCTTCCTCCCTGAGCCTGTTTTAGAGTGCAGTGGACATTCTCTGTTCCCATGGCCCAGTGACTTCTGAAGAGGTATTGCTTATGAGGTGTTACTTACAGGAGCACCAAACCTGCAGGCATGTGGAATTTCTGGGAAGCCGGCTGCCTCTTTTCTAGGGCCAGGCCATGATTGGTGTCTGGCCAAGAGTTTTCTGCTCAACAGCGCTGAGACTACCTCTCCCCACCCAGACTGAATGAAGGAGTTGGCCCCAAGCTCCTCCACCCTCTACTTGGCTGAGTCTCTAAAAACAGGATCCCATATGAGAGGGCTGTGACTAACAACAGAAGTTGATCCTTTTTTGAACACTTACTATATACCAAACGTTATCCTAAACTTTTTACATGAATTGGTTCGTTTAATCCTCATGTCAGCCCTAGGAGGTGGGGACTGTTATTATCCATTTACAGGTGAGGGACCGAGGCTCAGGGAGGTTAAGTGGCTTGCCTGAGGGCACACAGCTACCACAGTGGCCTGTCTCCTGGGCTGGTCCCCTAACTTTAAGATCAGAGACAGCTCAGGGTTTGAACCCAGGCTCTACTGTGATTTTAGGCAATGCTCTAACCTAGGATCTCTGCTCCTGTTCCTCCTGTCTAGAATGGGGTAGTAGTACCCACTTCCCAGGGAGGCCATGCGGTTCGGCGATTAGGTGAGGGGGCCCTGGCACGGCTCTCTTCCTCCTCTCCCACTGTCTGCAGCAGAAGGCATGTCCTTGCCCCACCCTGAGCACTGCCATAACCTTATCCTCTTTTTCAGCCTTTTTCTAAACAGAGCTGGAAACACCTCCTTGGTTAGCCTAGGGATCCTTTTCTGGCCCCAGCCTTTCCTGGATGTGGCCATACCTGTCCCTTTCTTTCCCCCTCAGTCCATGCCCTGGGCATAGCTGAGCTCCTCGGAGAGCTCCGTGTGCTGCCCAAGTCTCCGTCCTCTCCGAGCCAGCTGTGCTTCATAGTCTTGGGACCCGAGTTGTCCTGCCCAGGGCCCCATGGAACCAGGGGTTCTCAGATCTGGCTGCTTGTCTCTCCCTTCCTTTGCCAGCTTCAGGACAGCATCGTTGCTTTCTCCCAAGCTTCTTGTTTTCCTTTTCTGACCCTGAAACACTCTCTCCTTCTTGGGCAGAATTAGATGAAGTGAATTGCCCAGTACTCCTGACTCATTCATGCAGGGACTGGATTCTGAACCAAGTTTAGGAGGCCCCACATTCCAAGATCTTTTCTTATTGTGCTGCTGAAGGCTGACTCTAGTCTTGGACAAGACAGAATTTTCCATTGCCTCATTCCTAACATGAGTCCCATCCCATTGATTCTCTGACGTAATCGTTTACCTTGAAACACTGATATTTTAAATGATTTCTCTAGTATGGATGTATCTGTGCTTTCACTCAGCTCATTCAATCATTCCGTATCTTCTGAATATCTCTGCATTAGGCCCTGACCCTGAAGATACATAAAGTCATGGGCCTCAGCCTCTCTTCTTGTGACCTTAGGGATTAAGCATGAGATAATATGATACGTATGCATTAGAAGTGTGCTGGGATAAAGTATTCCTGGACCTGCAGGAAAAGGAATGGTTAACTTTGCCTAGCAAGGAGAAAGTCAAATAATGCCAAAGAGCAAGAGGCATTTGAGGTAGGTTTTGGGGAATGAGTGGAAGTTTGAAAGGCAAAGTAGGGGAGGAAGAGCATTTCAGGAAAAGTGAATCAGCACATGCAAAGATAGAGATTAGAATGGGCATGTCTACATGTAGAGAGCATGGGACAAGTGAAGGTTGGCAAGTAGACTGGTGCCATTGTGATGTGTGGAGCTGGGGAGCGGTGGAGGATCTTACAAACTGGACTTTGATCACTTGCAGTGGGGAGCATGGCTGATATTTCAAGGACATGCTTGTCGCTGGACTTTGGTCTGTAGAGTGGGTTGGAGAAAGAAGGACTGGGAGGCAGGGAGACCAGTTCGCTGATAAGGGAGGGATACAGACATTCAAAGGCAGAGTGAGGAGGTGACGTCTTGTGGGCCGGCCAGGGGCTGAGGGGATGCCCAGGAGGAGCTCTCTGGGCTTGGGAGTGCTACAGGAGGCCGTAGTGCTCAACTCCTTTCGAGGTTCTCCAAGACACTCCTCTGTGCAGGCATGCCCAGGACTCATCACTGTCCTGATTTAACTTTGACAGTGTAGGCTTCCATGTGAATCCTGGCTGGGGAGCCTAACGTTTCATTGGCGGAGCAGTAAAAGTCATTAATGAGGAGCTGGAGAGCTATAAATAAGTGAGCATGATCCCACCCAGTGTTCCCTGTGTTTCCAATCTGCAGGAGTAGGGAATTGGTTTTGATTCATTAATTGTTAGAGGAATGAGGCCCCAGAGATCCCATGGTGCTGCCAGCTCTTCCCCACCCTCCTGGTCTGCTTTGTGCATCCTGACTACGTGAGCTGCCCACCTGCCCTGGATGACAGCCCATCATTCCTCAGGACCATTCGGCCGTGCTCCCCTGGGCCTCCCTGGGCCTCCCTGGGCTAGGCTGAGCTTGAGGCCAGAGAGGCTGGGGCTCTCAGCCTGGTGGTGCTCCTGGTGAGATACTTGCATAGCTGCTGCTGCCTGAGCCAGGCCTCAGGCTCATCCCTCTTTCCTCCTCACTGTCTCCTTGGTTCTCTGCAAGCTCTCAGTGAACCCCTCCTTAGAGGGAGTGTCACCTTTAAGGAACTGGCTCCCCTTCTCTAAATTGTGGGATTTGGCTTTACCTTTTGGTGAACATGAGCACTGTGAGACCTTGGCAAGTTTGAAAACTTTGTGTCTTACCCACGAAATCTGGACTCCAGTTGTGCTTATTTTCCAGAGTTGTTAGGATTATGTTCTTCCCTGCCCTGCCCTGCCCTGCCCTGCCCTCCCCCCCCCCTCCCCCCCCCCCCCCCCCCCCCCCCCCCCTTCCCCTCCCCTCCCCTCCCTTCTCTTCCCTTCCCTTTCACTTTTTTGATATGGAGTCTTGCTTTGTAGCCCAGGATGGAGTGCAGTGGCACTATCTTGGCTTACTAAAACCTCCACCTCCCAGGTGCAAGCAGTTCCATACCTCGGGCTTCTGAGTAGCTGGGATTACAGGCATGGGCCACCATGCCCAACAATGTTTTGGTATTTTTTTTTTAAGTAGAGACAGGGTTTCACCATGTTGCTCATGTTGATCTCAAACTCCTGAGCTCAGGCAATTCGCCCACCTTGGCCTCCCAAAGTGCTAGGATTATAGGCGTGAGCCAGAGATTACGTAGTTTCTTGCTCTGCTGTGCTGTGCTAGGTGCTGGGGATCCGGGGGGTGGGTAAGAAGTGAAGGTGCTTCTGCTTATGGGCAGAATGAGACCCCACAAAATAGTCCAACATTTGCCATTCCAACTGGGCAGTTGGAATGGCAAATGTTGGTTAGTGCCATGAAGGCAAACCATGGTGAGGGAAGATTGGGGACCATGGGGAAGGTTCTCTAGAGGGAATGATGGTTACCCACCCAGCACACAGGAGAAGGAGAATTAGCCAGACAAACATAGCAGGAGTACTTTAGGCAGTGGGGGGAGTATGGGAAGAGTCCTGGTAGTGAGCAAGAGCTTGGGACGCTTGAGTTACCACACAAAGGCCTGCTACTTGGAACGCAGTGCATAGGGTGTGGAGTATGCTGGGCCTGTGGGTGCCATTAGGGTATGCATTTTGTTTTAAGGCCAGTGGGAAGCTCATGTGGTTTTAAGCAGGGACAGCACTGTCTGGTTGGTGCTTTATAAAGGCCAGTCCACTAGTGTGTAGAATGGACAGTGTGTTCATCTGGGACAGGTGGGGAGGTTGGAGGTGTGAGGGTCCATTGGGGAGGTGACAGTGTTCTGGACCAAGGCGATGGCAGTGGAGTGGAGGAAAGTTGACAGACTCAAGATATGTTTGGGAGATAAAGCATGCAGGCCTGGTGGTGGCTTGGGTGCAGAGGGCCAGTGAGAGAGAAGGGTTAGTAACTTGTGGGTGGATGGGGCACCACTTTACTGAGGTTGGGAGACTGGGAAGAACAGACTCACACCCTAGGCAGCTCAGTGCTGATGCATCAAGTTTGAGCTGCCAAGGGACTCATTAATTGGAGATCTCAGGCAGATGGGTGGGTGGGTGTCAGGACCCCAAGGGGAGCCTTGTGGGCTTGAGCAATAATGGTGGAGCCCTCAACAGGGCTGGGCTTAGGGTGGGTCAAACATGCAAGGAAGGTTGATGATTCCATAGAGAGAGGGTATAGATGATGGATCTGGGTGTAGGAAAAGGCCAGAGGAGGGAGCCGCCGGAGCTCAGGAGCAGGGACCAGTCTTAGGAGAAACTTCTCTCTTCAGCTTTCAGCACAGACAGGGAGGTGTGGAGCTCTGGAGGCAGGAAGTCACGCGAGATTGCTTGTGATGATGTCTTCTGATTCATGAAAAAGGCTGTAAGTCATTCGTGGAACTTGGGGAATAAACCTGGGTGGTTCAAGAAGAACAGGGAGAGAGGTGGTAGAGAGGTGTCAGCGTGGGAGCCCTGCTGAGATGGGTGACTGCCATGTGGCCAAAGTCACCGAGTTGCCAGAGTGTGGCGCTCTCTGTGGCCCTCCACTGCTTGCCAGCAGTGTGGAGAAGAGTGTGGGCAGGTTGATCCACTCTGAGTTGACTCCTAGTTAGGATTTCAGCAGCCAAGCTACATAAGGAAAGAGAGGGAGTCTGTAGTGGAGTGACCAGAGAGGAGGAAAGCAGGCTCCAAGGAAGGAGGTGGGGTTGCTGCAGGTCTCTGGGAAGTTGCAGAGTGGGCAGAGAATCACTGAAACACACAGTCTGTGGGACAGGATGGACGACGCCTGTCAAGTGTGTGTCCTGTGCTCTGGAGGGAGGCACATTCTGCAGGAGGGGCAGGAGCACCAGCTCACTCCAGGGCCCAAGCTCTAGCATTGGCCTCTTACAGCACCACCAGCCATTCCCCACCCCCCATTTTATGGTTTTGGTTACCTTTTAAATGTCTTAATAAAAGATGAAACGTATTTACTCTCCATAGATCAATTATTTACTATGAGTTATGACAATACTAAATTTGGTCAATTATTCATCAGCTCTAAAGTATTTATAAATGCTACCTTAATTTGAAACATTAGCCATTGGAATTCAAATATCAATATAGCTGTTTCCCATGTAAAGGAAGAAAGGAAGAGTACAGATAATGAGGGTGACTGGGGGCAGGTGGGTGCTCATGGAGATTAAGATTATTGGAGGAACGAGGTGGCTCATGGAGCAGCCTGGGGGTCGGCAGAGGTGCTGGACTCCCTTGGGGAGAGACCATTCCTTCTGGGCAGGCAGGGCTGAGCCCGGGTTTGCCCAGAGCCTGGCTGTTTTTTCTGCTGCCCACGGAGAGGAGCTGAGCCTTGCCAGGTTCCTCTGAGGTTAGGGCATCAGGTCATTTCTCCCCAGGTGGAGGCTCTCTCTTGCCTCATCCATTTGGAAACATCCTGCTGCTCTTTAAGGTGGCACCCAGAGGCTGGCTAACACAGGGGTTGCCAGTTGAGGGGGTTGGGACCTCAGAGTAGCAGGGGCTGCATGGGCAGATCTTCTTCCAGGGTGAGCAAGCCTGGGAGCGATGCCTCAAGGGCACCTGACAGAGGGAAAGGCTGAGCTGGCAGTGGCCAGTGTCATGACCAGGGGGTGGCACCAGGAACTGTGAGTCTCTTCTAACACATGCCTTCTGGGGTATTGCTTCTCACAGCCTTGTTCTGAGAATGTTCCAGAAATCCCCATGGAGATGGAGAATAGTGGGCATGGATTAGTGATGGTGCCCAGAATGACCTCAATTTCTGGGGCACCTCTCTCACCTCCAGCACCCACCTACAGGCACCCAGTGACTTGATGAGTCAAGGATCTGCTTTCAGGGGAGACAGACCTTGTTCCTGCCTGCCTGCTCCTTCCCTGGGGCCAGCACTGAGCTGGGAGCTGCCCTGGAGATTTCTATCCAGGGACAGTTGGGTAGAGTCAGCCTGGAATCCTGGGTTCTGTCCCTGCTGGCCACTTTCTCTTTGCAGTGTTGGATATAGAGGTGCCTGGTGGTCTGGGGTTCTCTTTGCTGTTTGCGCTCTGGCTGTGTGGTCCTGGCCAAGCAACTAGCACTCTCTGTGCTGTAATTTTTTTTTTTTTTAACCAGGAAATCAGAAAGCTCACCTGAGGTGAGAGTTACTGAAAGTTTGTCCTGTGAAGTGGCCAGTACCTCACCTGACATGTCCCACCCCTAAGAGTCTGCTGTCTGGAAAATTTTTGCCTGTGTGGGTGGGATGTGAACATCTTCTCCAGGGAAGCAGGTGGGAATGTGACTATGGATGGTGGAGTTGAATTGGGAATGCTGACTGCCCCCAACCCTCGCCCCTGAGCTCTGAGTAGCCCTTTCTTTTGTGGAGACCTTCCACTTCCCCAGGACACAGGGTGCAGGTAAGGAGGCTGGAAGCTGCTCATTACAGTTTGTCTCACTTTCTCAGCTGATGGATGGATCATTCTCAGGGAGCCCTTATCAGTCCATCAAGCTTGTGTTGTAATCAAGGGAGACATCAGCTTTGTGACCATATAATATGGAGGCAAAGAATTATAACAAAAGCTGTTATCCTCTAGAGAGCTGTACAAACATCTTTGAGCATCATCCTAGGTAGTGGTGACTTCCGATTTGCTACTATGTGTGAGGCAGCATGAATGACCGTCCACATATAAAGACCTTTCGTGGCACACGTGGAGCAGCCCTGTGAAGAGGGAGCCATCATCTTTATTTGACCCCCCCCCCCAAGAAGAAAGATAGAAAGAAAAAGAAAGAAAGAAAGACAGAAAGAAATAAAGAGAAAGCCAACCAGTAACCCAGAGAGGACAAGCCCTCACCCACGGTCCCAGTATGTGACCAGGGCAGGCCCCGGACTCCGGCAGGTGGCCAGTCCCGGTCCTGGGGTTCAGCATCTGTCACAACAACCAGGGCATGCATTGTGTAACATCCCATCACACACAACCTTGATTAAGCTAATAGCTGATTTGGCTTTGATCTGATGTATTTTGATCTTATTATTTTTATGTTAGAAGCCTCCAAATAACCATCATTTCAACAGTGCCCCAATTAGCAGGCCATTCACAGTGGATTGGAAATTGACTCACATCGGGCCTCTCCATTAGCGCCTGGGAGAGGCTTCCAGCCTTAATTACCCACCCTGTTTGTGAGGCCTGGCGCTTACGACGCTGCAGGTGGCTCCATGAGGGGTGGGCCGGCAGCACCCACCTCCATGGGGAGGGCGAGATGGCTCTCGCCTGAGACTACTAATACTTAAGATCCTGGGCATGACTTTGATGGAGAGATGGGATGTCCAAGGAAGGGGCAGGAGGCTGACATCTGTTCAGCATCTTGTGCACTGTGAGGCATTGGCTCTTGCTGTCCGCGTCCTCAGCCAGTGCTCTCATAGCTCTGCTGGGTAGAGATTCTTATTCCTATTTAATAGAAAATGGAGGCTTAGAAAGGGACATGCCCGTGGCTGTGTGGCTACTGACTGGAGGAGCCAAAACTGGAAAGTGGGTGAACGTGAGATCCGAATGCTCTTCCCACCACCCTTGGTGAGGTGGTAGCTGGTGAGGGTTCTGCCCGGCTCTATGTCGTTGTCACTCTGCACCCACCTTGTGCTGCTCTCCCTGAGGGAGACCCTGAAAGGTTCTAAATCCTTTCCTTCCTTTGAGGCCCTGGTGCTGACCGCAAATGAATTTACCCTCCTTTGTGTCCCAGGGAGCTTCCTCTCTCTTTCCTCCAGTTGAGTTGCAGAGTCTGTCTCCTCGGTGGATCCTAACCTCCTCAAAGATGGGACCTGTGGTCCTCCTGCTTTTCCCCCTAATAGTGCTTAGGGCAGGGGCTGGCTTGTGGGGGGGTGGGCAGGGATACCAAATGTATGTATGAGACAAGGAGGGCAGGAGCCAGTGGCATGCATGCCCTGATGGGGAAACTGAGGTTCAGAGACATTCTGCAACTTCAAAACCTGACATATATGGAGTGGGGACAGATGATGACCTGGGAGGGAGCCAGGCAGGTGGGGCAACAAGAGCCAAAAGTGACTGAGGGCTGCAAGGAGGACTCTCCATGGGAGTCCTGGGATGGGAGAACTCCACAATTGAGCATTGGAGTTCCTGGACAATTTATGTCCCAGGGATATACAGTTTATTTTATACAATTGCTGTTTAAGATTAAAAATGTATAGTATTGGCATTAAAGAGAACATGCACAAGAAAAAAAATCCATGCCCTGTTGTAGCGCCTTAGCCTTTAGTGTTTTCTCTTGCCGTTTTCATGGGTATGCTTTCTGCCTAGCTGTAATCATAGTTAGCATATAATTTTGTGCCCTGGTATTTTCACATGGCCACCTCTCAGAAGCATTTTCCCCATGTCTGTAGCAGTGTTCATTGTGTGGCCTCACATCTCATTGTCTGGAAAATGGATGCAATGATACCTACTCTACACAAATGTCCTGAGAATACTGTGAATTCACATGTACAAAGGACACCAGGAGAATTTGGCGCAGAGGCAATTCTCACACAATAGTCATTCCTCCTATGTAGTTTTCCTACTTATCCATTATCAGAGGATTATTTTTCTATTTAAAAGGAATTATCTGTTTATGTCACAAAATTTTGGCAAAATATAGAAAAGAAAGAAGACCACTTTCAGGTTTCTTCTAAATTGCAGTGACTTTTAACATTTTGCAATATTTCCTTCTGGTTTTTCTTTCATGCATGCTGACGTTTTATTTAATTGATAAAATACATGCAATTTTGTATCACTTTCACCTACTTTTTTATGACAGGCACTTTCCCGTGTTATTGTAGTATCTTCTTGAGTAGTTTAAAGGCTGTATATACTTTCAGCAAATGGGGCCCTTTCATAACCACTCACCTATTTGCATCTTTTAGATTGTTAGCAATATTCCAAGAGTACGGATAGTGTCCTCTGAATGGTTTTGGATTGAATGCTGTTCCTATGGTTTGGACAGGTATCCAGAGAGGAATTACTGACCGGGGCCATGGAAATTCTTGCATGATATTCTTGCACAAGTCTTTATTGCCTATTGTGAACTGGGCTTAGCACGTGTCTGGGAAAGGATAGTGAACACAGCAGGCATGACACTTGTCATCCTGGAACCTGGGGTCAAGCTAGAGAACCAGCCAGTAACACAGGCAACATGTGGCCCATGACAGGGAAGTGCAGTGAAGGGGGATCATGCCAAAAGGGTCATGAGCCAGTCTGGGGGTGCTGAGTCTGAGTTTTGAAGCAAGAGTGAGCATCAAGATTGAAGAGGTGAGTTTGAGGGTCCAGGGTGGGCAGTTGGTTGGGATGTAGCGGAAAAGGGTATGGTGAGGAGCGTGAGGCTGCAGGCATGGGAGCTTGCAAGACCACTTTTTCAGGAGTGGACTTTTACTTTATCCCTACGGCTAAAGTAAAACGGGGGCACAGCGGGGCTTTAAACAAGACATGCAATAGATTTCTGTTTAGGAGAGAACTCAGCAGACTGGAGCTGGGGTAGGAGAGGGCCAGGGCATCTAGGGGGCTGTGAGATTCACAAGACATCATCATCTCTTGTTTAGCTACCCTTGCTGGTAGCCTTGAAGAGGAGAGAACCATGGGATTTGGTTTCTCGTCCTGCTGGTGCTCATGCCAGTGCAAGGCGAGCGCCCTTGCCCAGAGGGCAGCCGGACTTTGCTGCTGCAGAGTGTGGGGGGACCCTCCCCTTCCCACATGTTCCTCTGCCTCCCACTTCCTTGCTCCCTGGGGTCAGTTTCCCCTGTTCTTCTCTCCCTCTCCCAGCCTTATCTGAGGCATTACATAAACCCAAGAGCTCTTGACCGAAAGAACTGCATTGTCAAAAGTCGTTCAAAGTCTGCCGTGTGCAGCAGATGGCCTGCTGCCATTCACAGGCTGTGTTTTGAAACTGCATCTGCTTCTGCACATCCTTGCCATCGCATAAACTATTAGTAAGAAATGTTTGCTTCAAAACTGGTGCAGTGAGTTGCGGCGTTGGGAGTTGCATCTTTCTATTAATTGGTTGATATCCCAAAAAAGTGTAGGCACATGGCTACAAGGGGCGCCTCTTGCAGTTACAGGAGAGCTTGGAAAGATGAGCCCCTGAGCATGTCAGCCCTAGAAGCGGCTGCTGGAGCATCTGTTGCGTTCATCCTCTGCACCCGTGGTAACTGCCTGAGCGGCGGGAGCGTCTTTCTTTGTTATTGTCAAGTGGCTTTTGAATAATCCTTCTGGAACAACTGCTTCATCTGGGGTTTGGCCCAGTATTTTTATGATATGGATCAAGTGGATTTAGGGTTTCTTTTCTTTTTTTCCTACATCTTGGGTCCTCTTGGGTAAGTGCCTCCCTGACTTTCGGAAGCCATTTAGTCCCTTCAGTCCCAATCAGTTCAGTTCAGTCAACAGTTGTAGAGCGCACAGTGTATTCTCCGCCCACAGCTAGGCATGAGGATACACAGATCAACACAATGACGTTTTGGCTCTTAACAGGCTTATAGTCTGTTGCCAGGATGGCTAATCTCACAGCTTGGTTGGGGAGTCAGGCAGATTTGCGATGAATCTGTACTCTACCATCCTTCCCTGACTAGCCTAGGGCAAATGGTTTTACCCCTTTTGACTTCTATTTTCTCATGTTAAATGGGTACAAAAATGTCTAGTTGGCATTTTCACCAAGGATGTCAGTAAGGCTGTGCTCATGAAAACCGCTGACCTGGCCCAGGATGGTTCTTCGTCCTGGAGGGAGGCAGCCTCTCTTGGGAGTCCCAGGCACGAGCTGCCAGCCATGGGGCCTGCAGGCTGAAGCTGGTGCAGCATCACCCCGATGCTGACCCCTTCCTCTCTCTCTCCTCTCTTTCTAGCCTGTGACCTCATGACCCAGGGGATTTTGGCCTTGGTCACGTCCACCGGCTGTGCATCTGCCAACGCCCTGCAGTCCCTCACGGATGCCATGCACATCCCACACCTTTTTGTCCAGCGCAACCCCGGGGGGTCGCCACGCACCGCCTGCCACCTGAACCCCAGCCCTGATGGTGAGGCCTATACACTGGCTTCGAGACCACCCGTCCGCCTCAACGACGTCATGCTCAGGCTGGTGACGGAGCTGCGCTGGCAGAAGTTCGTCATGTTCTACGACAGCGAGTATGGTGAGTTGTCAGGCAGGAGAGCCAGGGCTGCTCGGGGGCAGGGATGGCCAGATGTTGGGAGACTAGAGAGTGGGTGGGGCCCTGGACTGGTGGTGGGTGGTCTGTGCTGTGTGAGTCTCCAGGTGATAGGGTCAAACCTCAAGCTTCATGAGTCAGGAAGAGCTGCAACAACAGCTCCATAGATAGGCGCTAAAGTTGCCTAGCAACAACACCTTATCATGACGGCTGAAGTTTGAATCATCTTAGAGGTTTCAATAAAATATTAATAAACTGCTGGCAGGGATCCAAAGGGCTGTGTGCTGGCACAGGTGGAGGCCGGCCAGCATGGTTCCTCCTGGAGGCCTCCTCTCCAAAGAGTGCCCTTCGCACTGGACGATTGCCAGGCCTTCCTGGCTCCTTGCCTCCATCTATCCCAATCTGCCTTCAGTTTCAGGGTTCCAGGCTGGGGCAAAGGTCGGGGGAGGAATGCCCTGAGTGTCATGGAGCCAGGCTGGGGTTGGTGGGTTGGGGACACTGGGTAGGGCTGGGCATGGCTTCTTTGAAGGCCTCTCATAGGAAAAAAAATCATCATTTTCTTGTTAGGAAACCACAAAAATGGGCTTTGGAGAAATGGCTTCAGGGTTTCTTATGACTGCTCTGTAAAAACAGACTAGTCGTAATCCTGAGATAGAATGGTTTCCATGTTTAGTGTTTAAACAATTTTTTTTGAAAATTATGAGATAACTTAGATTTACATGCAATTATAAGGAGCAACCCAGAGAGATCCAGTGTGCCCTTCACCCAGGTTCCCCCACGGTAACATCCTGCATAGCTGTAGTACAATATTGCAACCAGGATTTGATACAGCCCATAGGCCTTGTTCATATTTCAGTAGTGCATGTGATCTTGCAGGTATGGATTTATTGCTATGCATTTTAAAAATCACATGTGTAGATTCCTGTGACCACCAGTCAGGATACAGAGTCGTTCCTTCACAAGGATCCCTATGCTACCTCTGTATAGCCACAGACACCCCCATAACATGTTAGAGGGTGTGGGAGACTGATGAGGGTTGGCAGCCCCACGGCCGGTGCCAGGATGGAATGGGTGGACCTTCGAAAGTCCCATTTTGTCTCTGAGTGATATAATTTCTTTGCCAAGAATGTAACTAAGAAAAGAAATCAGCATATGTTTGCATTTGCCTAAATACCCTTCTTCTCTAAGACTGGAATGTTGTCCCCAGCTCTTGAGCAAATATACTGTTTGGAGTCTTCCAGGAAGAACTGAAAGAGCAAACAGTCACTGTGCTGAAATAAAAATGAGGTGGATGGGGACAAGGGTGGGACCCGAACTGGACTCAGTCCAAGACCTGGCCTCTCCCTCCCATGCTCCCACTCCTGCTCAGTCCCTGGCCCTTGGGGAGGAGTTGGAGGCTTTGTAAGAGCCCTAAGTTGCCTGCAGGGATCTTTCAGGGGCCAGGCCTTCCCCTGAGAGCCCTTGGGGCTGGTGGCTCAACCCCAAAGTCCAGCCTGCTCTGAGGCTGGGCCCTGTGGAGAGGCATGGACACTGCCGGGGATGGGGGTGCTGTGATCCAGTGTGCCCAGGCCCTTCCCACCCCACTTTCTCTGGGCATCATTGCTCTGTTTCCAATCTGGCCTGCAGACACAGTTTTCCTCTAGAGCCTGGAAGGCGACCTTGATGGGAACCTCAGCTGCTGGGAGGGCAGGTGATCAGCTCTCTAGCCTGCCCACCCGTCTGTGCTCCTGTGACTCCTGCAGACTGAACAAGGCCTGGTGGCACTTGCCCAAGTCCTGTTTTCTTATTACACTCCTTACCCTCACTCTGCTCAAGATGCAGGTCCACAAAGAAAAATGTTCCTGAGCCCCACCTGTCCTACAGAGCTGGCAGCTTGGTTACACGCTCTCGCGGACATGCTCGTCCTGCCCTCAGCCTGCTTTCGGCTTGTCCTGACTCTCATGAGGGCTGGTCCTCCATGAGTGCTGGACTGCCTGGTGAGGCAGTGAAGTCCGGGAGAGTGGCTGTGTACTTCCCACCACAATGGCCCTGCTGTCTGCACGCTGCCTGGCACAGAGTAGCCCCTTGACACATTCATGGATGGGGACATGGAGTTTTCAAGCCATTTTCAAACAAGACAAAGGAGGAATGGGGAGAAAGACAAGGGTACTGGATAGTCTGACCTCTGAATATGAGGTGGCAGGGAAGGGGTGTAGGCTAGGAAACGGGTTTTATTCTGCAGATACACTTCCCCACCCCTCTTCTCTCCTCCACCTGGAATCTACAATGGGACCAAAAGCTGTGTTCCTCTTTTCTGACATGCTACCTATGGTGGGGTTGAAGTTAGTTTCCAACCAGACTGCTCCTTATCAGTAATTCCATAAAGTTGCCAAGTGACCAGTAACTTTCATCTGGAGGACCACTGTAGGTGGTTAGTTGAGGCTGCTTGGGAGCTGTGCTGGGAAGGATTCTGAGGCTGTGTGTGGGCTCAGCGGCAGAAAACACCATAGTTGGTCTGTGAGGCTTCCATGGTGCAAGAGAGGGATTGGCAGAGACCTGTCATGTTTGCTGGTTCAGACCTGGAGGGTGGAGGTGAGTGGAGAACCCCAGAGGTGGGGTTCTCAGTCGGAAGACAGCCTCAGAGCTGTGTACTCATGGTGCTGTCCAGGGTGCTAGCCCTTCTGGCTCTCCGCTTGCTGGAGGCCAGAGAACTCTTTTATTGGATTCTGTGCAGGACCTCCTGCCTTTGCCTTCCCTGGTCATCGGCCTCCTGATGTGACAAGCAGTGAGGCTTGGTTTCTGCCTCTACACATTTTCTGTAAAATTTTAACTCAGTGCCCAGTGCTCGTCCTGGCTTTCCCCTCATGCCCAGCCCAGCTGCTGCCCATTTCCAACGTGCCTGAGCCAAGGCAGCTCAGCCTATCTGCTGTTTGATGCAGAACATTCAGCCCTCGGAGTGCGAGTGTGGCTGCTCCCTTGGCATGGCTGGCTGTGGCCTGTCCCAGTGTCACTTCTGGGTGGATACACATTGCCAATACAGCCAAGACAAACAGTGCCTCTGGAACGCCTCAGAGCCCCTCTTCCCCCCGACTCACTGCAGCACTAGTTGCAGATGAGCCCAATTAAAAAGCAAATTAAGTGTAAAGACTGTTCTATTCTTTCCAAAGTCAAACAGAAGTGGTTTGGGAATATAGCAACTTTTTTTCAATGCTTCTGCAAGTATCTTTATGTATTTTACTCCACTCTAGCCACCCAACATCCCTCTGAGGTCGGATTATCACTACATTTTACAGATGACGAAAATGAGGCTCAGAAAGGTTCTTTTTGACTTTAGTACCCATGCGTTTAGCCAAGGCATCATTCTGTTTCTGTAATTTGAACTTACTAGGCTCTAGCTTCCTGCTGCTGTCCCCAACCAGTCAGAGTTGATACCAAGAAAAAGGGAGGTAGTTTGGAAGGGACATGACATGCTTTAGGCTGGTGCAGTCACTTCAGTGAGCATCACACATAGGCTTCCTCCTTTGTGGGGCAAGGCTTGATTCTTCCTCATTTGCTCATCAGCCTCCCTTTAAACCCAGGAATGTCCTGCCCCAGGTAGAGCCTGAGGACTGGGCATTTGAGTCAGGAGTTAGAGATCAGAACAGGAAAAGCCATGGGCTCCAAGACAGAATTTGGCAGAAGGGTGAGAGAGGAGATGGTATGTATATGGTTTACAAGATGTGCCATTTGGTAAAATTCCACTGAAAATACTTGTATGCTTGTTGTGATAGTGAAAGGAAAAACAAAAGAGAAGATGACATTTGAGAGAGAAAATTTGCAACATTAAAATACCAAAAGTTTGGATGGAAAAGAATGGAGAACTTTCTGAGTTGCCACTTCAAATGCTGGGATATTCATATGTGTGTATGCATTGGCAGGGGCTGGGGTGGGGATGTGCTAGTAGCTGTATCCACAATTTCCCTCTAGCGAATAAATTTGGATGAAGGTTGTAATTATGATGAGCTCTTAGATATCATTGACTCATTCATTCAACAAATATTCACGGAATCCCTACCGCATGCCAGGTATTTTGCTAGGCACTCATTTTCAATGAAGACACAGATGGGTAGAGTAACTTGGCTAATGTTGCATGGGCTGGCATTGGAAGTCAGGGCCCAGGGGCCCAGGGGCATCTCCAGGGCACGGCAGTTGCTTCTTGGCCTCTGGCTAGCTTGCAGACCGGGGATGGGTTGGAAGCTGGGATTCCGCAGAAACAAAACATCAGGGCTCTGTGTGAGTGACTACTGTCTATTTGTGCTAGTTTAAAAATTATTTTTTAATTGAAAGCTACACGTGGTTACAATGTATATGTTCAATTAAAAGGCTAATAACCTGAAGACTCGTGAACACACAATCAGTTTAAAAAATATCAAGGAGCCCTTGTGTGCTTCACCCTGACCATGTCTCCCCTACAGAGGGACTTAAACACTCTCCTGATTGTGTGCTAACAAGCCCCTCGCTTTCCTTGATATATTTTTTTTCTTTTTATGTGTCTGAAGTTTTGCCAAGTTGTATCTAAGCATGGAAATTTTAAATTTATGCCTCATATTTTTAAAACACTGTACATGTATTTCACTGTTTTAGAGGATCCCAAGCCAATGTCTTTTTTTTTTTTTTTTAACTTTTATTTTAGGCTTAGTGGTACAAGTGCAAGTTTGTTACATAGGTAAACTTGTGTTGTGGGAGTTTGTTGTATAGATTATTTCATCACCAAGATAGTAAGCCTAGTACCCATTTGTTGTTTTTCTTGATCCTCTCCCTCCTCCCACCCTCCAATCTCCACCCTCCCTCCACTCTCCACCTTCCCATAGGCCCCAGTGTGTGTTGTTCCCCTCTGTGTGTCCATGGGTTCTCATGATTTAGTTCCCACTTAGAAGCGAGAACATGCCCTATGTGGTTTTCTGTTCCTTAGTTGGCTCAGGATAGTGGCTTGCAGCTCCATTCCTTGATAGTTTTATCATACAAGTATGGGGACCATGGTTGGTTTGCGACTCATGTATGTGGAATAACACTTCTGCATGCTTCTGGGATTGTTTTTTAATTTTCACTCATCATTAGGTTTTTGAAATTCATCCGTTTGATGCAGGTCAGTGTATTAATCATTTTTATTGCTGCACTGTATGCCCTGATTCATTTATCCACTTTATTGTCCATGGGCATTTGTGTTGTTTCCAGGATTTTGTTATTACCAACAATACTGATAGGAACATTCTCATATTTGTCTTTTGGTGTTTGTGTGCAAGAGCTTTTCAGGGTCTATTCTGAGGAGCAGAATTGCTGGACTGTTGGGTCAGTGCATATTTCACTTTATTAGGTTAGACCAAACTGTTTTCCAAAGCATTCCTAGCAATTCACACTACCACCTGCAATATGTGAGAGTTCCCCAAGTCCCCTAACCTCACCAACACTTGTCTTCTGGCTACTTTTAGGTTTCTAGTGCAAAATGTAATCTTATTTTGATTTTAATTTATATTTTCTTGATGATAGATGAGGTTGGGTATCTTTCCATATCTTTATGGGCTATTTTTATTTTCTCTTCTGTGAAACACCTGTTTACAGTTGAGTTTTTTGCCTGTTTTTAAAATCGAGCCTTTTCTTTTTAAGTGTGGCAATATCTTCTTTAAGTTAATTGTTTGTCTCAGTGAACAGAAATTCTTTATTGTATTGTTGTCAAATGTAGTCATCTTTTTTTTTTTTTTTTTTTTTTTTATGGCTAGTTCTCTTGCTTGTCTTGTTTAAGAAGTCCTCTCCTACTCGCATGTCAGAAAGAAATTTTCCTGCTGAAACCTCCCTCTCTATATGGAGAGCAGATATTGTCCACCTGGCTAGGTGTCCACAGCTAGGGTCTGGCCAGGCTGCGCCTGTCTCCCCTGCTCCTCCGTGAGCCTAGCAAGCCTACCTCTCTCAGCAGCTGTGGGTTGATATTCCTTCCACCCTGACACTGCTCCACTTTGCCGTGCCTTTGGGCCTGCCTTTTTCTTGGTGGTAACCGAAGAACGCTCATGCAAATTCAGTGCAGCCTATGGCAAGGTGGTTAGGAAGAGCTTCCTGGAGGAGGTGACATTTAAGCAGGTGCTTAAATAGGAGTAGTTTTTATTTTTTATTAGGCAATTAAAGGGCACTGGGGGCTGGAGGTGACATTTAAGCAGGTGTTTAAATAGGAGTAGTTTTTATTTTTTGTTAGGCAATTAAAGGGCACTGGGGGCTGGAGGTGACATTTAAGCAGGTGTTTAAATAGGAGTAGTTTTTATTTTTTGTTAGGCAAGCAAAGGGCACTGGGGTTGTAGGAAGAGTGTTCCAAGCAGAGGGAAGAACTTGCTTCCCTCTTTCCTGAGGAAAGGCCTAGGGGCAATGGAGAGGAGGAAAGATCATATGGCTGGAATATGGGAATTGGCTAGGGATGAGACTGGAGAGACAGTCAGAGGAGACTTTAGATGCTCAGGATCCCCAGAAAATCCTGGGAGCCATACCTTGCTACCTTGGGTGGCACTCTTGGGTCCTGTTCTTTATACCCGCCCAGAGATCTGAAGACAGACAAAGGCAAAGCCTTCATCTCTAGAAGGCTCTGGTCCTTTCACTGCCTCCTGTCTGAAGTCATTGTCTGCAGACAAAAGGGCAGAAACTGACACATTCTCAGGAATGATGATCTGTCTTAGGACAAACCACAGCCCCAGAGTCTAAGCCAGATGTAGGGCCTGCATTTCCCAGATGACCCAGGCGTCATGCCAGCGGGTAACAGCTCCAGTCCCTCTAGCCCTTGCTTCGTCCTGGGTGCCCTGAAAGAGCGTGGAGCTGCCCTTGCTCACATCATCCCAATAGCAACCCCACATGGTGGGTTCTGTATTCAGAGAAGTAAAGGGATTTGCTCTAGGTCATATGGCTGCTGAGTGGGGGGCTGGCCAGCTGTGGTTCCCAGAGGGTCCACAGCTCTGTTCACAGCCTCTTGGCATATCTGTGGGGAGCAAACACTGTGGTAGAGTGTTTGCTTGATGTACTAAGATTTATTGTGGCATATTTGGTGACATCAGAAATTAGCAACAATCTAAATGTCCATCTTCAGCAAATTGGTTAAATATATTATGATATGTACATTTAGTGGAAAACTCTAGTTTATTATGTACTGAGTGGAAGTAGTTCCAAAACATGGTGCTGTTAGCTGACAATAGAGAAATGAGAATGGTGACGTAAGTGTTGCTTTGTGTACAAGTGAGCTTCTGTGTGTGTGTATCTGAGTGGACACACACAGTCACTCCAAGGAAATGCTGTTTAAGGGAGGGAAACACAGTGGCTTGGACTGGGATGGGAGATGAATTTTTCACTGCATAACTTCTTGTACTTTTTGAGTGTTGCATCAAGGGCAAAAAATAAATGAGTAAATAAAAAAATAAGCATGGATCGCCACCCTCTCTGCCTCCTGCTTCCTATGCAAGGTGACTTCTCTGAGCTTCAGCTTCCTCATCTATAGGGTAATTTCTGAGCTGTAAGGGCAAAACACCCGGTAGAGTACCTGGCACATGGTAAGTGGTCTATATGATCACAGCAAACCATGCGTGGGGACCAGGAGTGGCAGGAACCAGAATTCTTCCCTCATGGCAGTGCGTATGGGCACTAGGCAACCTTGGTAGAATCTTGGTGCAAGAGATTTCGCTGTTTGCTCCTCCAGTCAGGCTCAGGATAACCCTTGCATTTAATAGTTAGGGGTGTGGGATCCAGAGCAGTCTTCTTGTTGAATCCCAGCTCTGCTGCCTTAGCTGTGTGACACTGGGCAAGTCACTCAACCTCTCTGTGCAGCAGTTTTCTCATTTGTAACATTGCGATATAGTACTCATTTCTGCCTGATGGGGTTAATGTGTGGATTAAATGAGTCAATAGATGTCAGGGGCTTAGCTCAGTACCTGGCAGGTGGTAACTGCTCAGTAACACTTACTACTCTGGAGCTGTGCCCAGCGGTGGTCCCATTGCTGTCCATTCTTCCTTGGCTGCCCAAGGCAGACCTGGTGAATCCCAGTCCTGGCTTGTTCAGCATCCCAGAACGCAGCTGTATTTTGGTTGTGTTCTTGGTGCTTGGGGAAACAGAGGGAGCTTGGGGGTCAGCTCTCTCACCTGCAGGGTATACACCTTGCCCTATGGAGGAGCTGAGCTGCCAAGGCTTCCCCAAGGTCTCCTTGCACAGTCACAGGTGGCTCCGAAGAGCCATCGTGCCTTCTAAGCTGGACAGCTTAACTGATTTTCATAGCAAATATCTGTTGGGATCTCACCCCCAGAGTCTTCGTGAGATAAAATTCCCTGGAAGAAAGGGAATTATTAGGGCAAATGTTACTTTATAATCAGTGCTCCTTGCTGACGTCTCCTTTGCGGCCCCTGGCAAAGCAGTCCAGATGACTGAACTGCCATGCCCGATCTCATTAATAACACACATTGGATCATTATGGCATTAGTTTAAATTGCAGTAATACATACTTTTTCCAGATGAAATGAGTAAGTGGGTTTAATTGCTAGGAAACCTACGGAAGAAGTTTGACAATAACTTTACCTGGACGAGTGTTTTGGGTTTTGTTCTTTGATCTAATTACAAAGTAACTGTACTTTGGGGTGTGTTAATTATAGTGTGCACTAGAAGATTACAGTTTATTAACTCTGAAGTTCTGTCACCCCTCCGTCAGATTCCAGAGTACGTCTGCAGAAGTGAGGAGATGCCTGATGCGGGCGTGGATAGAGGACTGGAAAGTGAGGCTATGCCGACTCCCACACATGCCCCAGTGTGCCTCTGGGTCCTGCCGGAGTTGAGGGAGCAAGAACTTGGCCAGATCTTCCCCTGTTTCCTCTTCTCACCACACACTGTTGTGCCCTTGCAGGACCAGTGCAGGCTCCTGTTGATATCCCTCTCCTGCCAGACCCATACTCCCCAGACCTCCTTCACCCCACACATGAGAGGGAAAAAGGGAGACGTGTTGTCTAAATTCTAAATACTAATTCTAAATTCTAAATACTAGAATTTCAGGAAGGGTACCAGTGAGATGTGGCTGCAGACTTCTGGAAGGATCACTGGCCCAGATGGGACCTCCCCTCCTCCCTCTCCCTGTCTGCTCCCCTCCAGCTCCAGCTCCTTGGTGCTCCATGAGCGTGCCTGGCACAACCTGCTGCAGAGGCTTTGGACTGGCTGTTTCCTCTGCCTGGGACACTCTTCCTGCATGTGCAAACATCTGCAAGCTGCACCTTTGGGGCTTTGCTTCAATTCTGTCTATCCCGTGGGGCCTTCCCTTTCCAATTTATTTAAAAATGGAGCTCTATTTTCTCTTGGCACCCCTTTCTCCCTTTTTCCATTGAATTTATTCCCATTTACTCAGTTTTTGATGTCTGTCTTTCCCCAACTAGAATGTGAGTTCCATGCAGACAGGCAGTTTTGTTTGCTTAGATGAGTGATACTGGACCCACAGCGTTTAGAACAGCACCTAAAGCTTAGTAGGTGCTCATTAAATATTTGATGAGTGAATGAATGAATTGATATTTTGGGGGTGTTTCATTGCCCATTTATTGGCCTAGGAGCATTTGTTTCTTTCCTTGAGTTTACTAATTACAGCAGTAATATATGCTTCCTATGGAGTCCGAGGATGTGCAAAGGCAAAGCCCCTCCCTCCTCCACTTTCAGCAGAGCCCTGGCTTGTTCAGCCTGCTGTGTTTCTGTCTATACCTTCCTCCTTGTCAAGTGTGTAGACTGCCTGTGTTTGCCAGGGGTAAGGACTGGATCGTAGTTTAGATGTGCCCAGCCCCTAAGAAAGTTCTTCCCATAGCTTCAAGAAAAGAATGACTGCAAAAGACATATGAATCACAGTGAGATGGCAATGGTGCTGCTGAGGTCTGGTGGGTGAGCCTGGCTTGTGTTGGAAGACTTAGTTCTCTTCCTGGCTTTGTCTTTTTCTAACGTGCTTCTGGGCACACTGACAACTCTTTCTGATCCTTTGTTTTCCCACTTTGGTAGTGGGGATAATAAAAACGCCTACTGTGGAGGGTTCCTGTGAGGCTGAAATGAAATGAAATGAAGTGATGGATTTGAGTGATTGCACTCCCTGAGGTCCCAGACCATTTCTTGTTTTTCTTACTCCTCCGCAGGACCCAGGACAACACTGGGTACAAGGCCTGTGATTGAGCCAAGTGCTGAACAAACTGTGCTGGGAGCCCTGAAGCCTAGAGCCCCAACTCTGTCCCGGGAGGCAGTGGGTTTTGAATTACAGCCGGGAGCAAGAGGGCTTCTGCAGATGGAGGAAACCTGGGACTGAAATGCCAGGGTGTGAATGGCATGGCATATTTGAGAGGGACGAGGTACAGAGGGTCAGTAGCTTATGGGAAAGGATGAAGGGGTCCATGGAAGGGAAACTGCACTGGCAGTCTCAGAGGCCAGGTCGTCGTGTCTGTTGTAGGGTTTTTCTCTTCTGATGTGAGGCATGTGCTGTGACGTCGAGGCTTGTCCTCTGTGTGAACTTTCTCCTGTGTAGTAAGGATGCTCAAGAACGGAAGCCCGTCCTCTCTGGTTGCATTACTCTGGAATGTTAAAAGGATGAAATTGCCTGTATCTTGTGTGGCTAGTTCTGGACTGCAGGAAGCCTGGTGGTTTTGATCCAGGTGGCAACTGCCTGCCCCGTATTTCCTGCAGAAGACTCTGCGAATGGTGACAAGGCTACTTAGAACCAAAAGGTGGGGGTCACGCCCAGACACAGCCATGGGGGTAACATTATGTCTCCTCTCAGCCCTTCATGTACCCAGTTCCTTGCTGGAAGTTAGTCTCTTACCCACCTGATGGCGTGGTCGCCACGGGGACTTGTTTGCTGCCAACCCCCAGCCAGCATAGGAGGCTGCACGTAAGCCTGGCACGCTGCCTCTGATTTTTGGTTTGATTGTTTCAGGTTGCATTATCTACCTGTTTGCTTATTTGTTTATTTCCTGCGCACATTCAGAGAGAATTTGCAGAGGCTTCTAAGGTCTTCTTAGAGAGACACTGAGGTTAAGAAAGCAGCTGCATAGAAAATCAAGTGGTGCCAAGGACGGCTGTGGTCATGCTCTTCTGGCAGCCACAGGTTACAGAGACCACAGTCCCTGGGTGGGAGGAAGCAGAGGCACCAGGCCCCCCTCAGCACTGCAAATAATCCTCCCTGAGGGACCTGATCTCTGCAGGAGACCCCGAAGGACAGAATGGATGGCAATTCCGGCTCAACCTTTACAGCAAATGCAGAGGTGGGTTTTGCTTGGCTGTTTCTCAGTCAAACATAGTCACTGACTGTGGAGTGTGGCCCTCTCATGGCTCAGCTGATCCCAAGCTGGAACTTACCATTCCTGGAAGAGAGTAGGGATAGGACTTGCCCCTGCCAAACTTCCTCTGGGCCGGACTTGAAGCGGGTCACAGTAAGGGTTGTGTGTTCCGGCACTCCTTGCTGCCCACGGAGTAAGGCTTCATGTGTCCATTCAGTTTAGTTCCGTTGGACAAATGTCCTCCGAAGGCCTTTGCAGTCCCAGGTGCTGGGTGGGGCTCAGGAGGAGAACACGGCAGGCATGGTCCCTGCCCTGACAGGAACTGCTGTAAGTGGGACAAGGGGTGTGATGGGGGCTGTGCAGTGCTCGCCACAGAGCCGTAGCAGCGTCTGGGGAGGCCTTCATGAGCATTGGTGGCTGAGTCCAGTCCTGATGGGGTGAGGAGGGCTGAGCAGAGACCAGCCCAACGTGAGGGGTTCTAGCAGGGCAGAGGGGCTGCCTTGTATTCTCAGAGGAGTGGGAAGACGTGGAAGGGGAGACCACTCTGCTTTGGGACTTTTGCTTTGAAATTATTTTTATCATATACATAAGTCATACACAAAATGAATATGCTCTTGTTGAAAAAAAAATTAAAACAAGATAGACATTTAAAACAAAAGCAAGCACCCATTAGGCACATGTTCTCCCTCTCCCACCTATCTGCCTTCCTCTCTTGAGGTGAGTAAAGGCCTTGCCTGGACATGCCACATGTGCACACAGACACAGTGCTTTGCAGATGCAGAAGGGGGAACATGTCCCGGGCATTGTTTGGTGACATGCTTTTACTTGATGGGCTTTGCAGCTTTTGCTCCATATCGCCCACTTGGTTCTACCCCATTCTTTTTGCCTGCTGCACAACATTCTGCAGGGTGGGCCCCATGGGCTTTATTCCTCCATGTCTTGATTCAGGTGGCTTCTAGTTATTGGCCGTCACACAGGGCTGCAGTGCGCAGCCGTGGACACACATCCTCATGCATGTATCTAAGTACTTCTAGGGGTTGGATTGCTAGAAAGCAGAGCAGCTGGGCTGCAGGGGATTCTGTTTTCAAATTAGGAAGCTAGAAGACAGTGATGAGATGCCAGTTACCAAAATAAGGCAGGGAGAGGAAAGTGTTCTGGAGGAGAACAGACCTTGTTCTGGCCCCTGTTGTTTCCATTCTTGGGGCCATCTTGCTGAGAAGTGTGATTGGACAGAAAGTCAGGGACAAAATCCAAAATCAGAGAACCAGATAAAATGCAGCAAGGACCCACTTAGGCCGGCAGCAACTCTTGTGAGAAGCGATTTGAGGATTGAATTATCTGCAGCTTGGTGGGAGTGAGTGGTGGGAATGAGCGGTGGGAGTAAGCAGTGGAAGGGAGGGAAGGAGGTGGCTAGTGCTGGATGGTCCCTGTGGTGTGTCCTGCACCGAGGGACATGCCTCTCTGGTGGAATGGAGACAAGCTGGCAGGAATTCAGAAAGGAGGGATTCTGAGGTCGCTGACAGGCCTGGAGCTAGGGGAACGGGCTGATGTGAGCCGAGGGGTCCCAGGACTAGGACTAATGAGGAAATGCTGCAGAGAATAGAGTGCAGTATGTCAAGGAACTTTCCAACTGTCAGAGGCGATCTGAACTAGAAGGGGCTGACTCTCTCCCCCAGGGACCCACCCTGGGTACTATGGCAGGAAGGGTTCTTAGCTCTGGTGTGCCCACAAGCCCCTGGCTGATCGGCCATCATGAGATAGAGGTTCTCCCCAGAGACCCTGGCATGGTTTCCCCAGGCCTAGAGGCTCACCAAAGGCCATATGGTTGAGCTTTGCTAATGGATCATAAAGAGAATGACATGCCCTGCACTGCTTCTCCCAAAGGAAGCGAATCAAACATTCACTGTGTAGTTACCCTGTGCCAGGCACACAACCACAGTTCCTGTCTTAGTCTTTATAGTAACTCAACAAGGTAGGCATCTGCCACCAGGTCACATAGGGAGCAGACTGGGGGGACCCCAGCTATAGGTGGTGATTCAAATCTCAAGCCCTCACTCTCCTGACTGCAGCCCAACCACCCTGAGCTACAGTTGAGCGTGTTCCGGACACCATGCCCTGGGAATGAGGAGAGAGTGGAGGGTGTAGGTAGGGTGAGCTCCTGAAGCCCTTAGTTAGGAGATGCTGAGGCTGGATGGGGCTCAGGGAACTGGGAGGCATTTTTCATTGCCTCACCTTCTCTTCTGTTCTCCTTGTTCCCCATCCTCTCGGGCTCTCCTGAGACACAAGATCTGGTCTCTCACACGTGCCATTTGCAGAGGGAGCTGCACACAGTGGAGCCTTAGGCCTGGGACTTGGGCTCTGGGAGGCTGCATCCTCACTGTGGGGCCTTTAAGGATTTTGTTGCTGGAGACCCTCTTGGTTCTGTAGAATCACCACATATATTGGTGTGAACATCACCTGTTGGCCCTGGTCCTGTGTGCTGGATTCTACCTGTGCTCCGGTGGGAAGTTCCTACTTTACTTTTGTAGTTTTTTTTTTTTTTTTTTTTTAATTGTGGAAAAATATACATACAACACAAAATTTACCATGTTAGCCATTTTAATGCACAGTTCAGCGGCGTTAAGTACATTCACCTTGCAGTCACTACCATTCATCTCCAGAAGGTTCTCATCTTCCCAAACCGAAACTCTGTACTCATTCAACAAACACCCCCACTCCCCCCTCCCTTCAGCCCTCCGTACCCACTGTTCTGCTTCGTGTCTCTGTGACTGTGACTGTTCTAGGGGCCTCATGTAAGTGGACTCGTACTGTATTTGTTCCTTGAGACTGACTTATTTCACTTAGCATAGTGCTCTCTACGTTCCTCCACACTGAGGCTGCGTCAGAACATCCTTCCTTTTTCAGGCTGAGTAATATTCCATTGTGTGGATAGACTGCATTTTATTGATCTATTCATCCATCAATGGACGCTTAGGGGTCGCTTCTACCTTTGGTCCACTTGGCTTTCTGAGGGTGTTGGGAGAGGAATGTTGTCTCTCGGAGCCTCTGTGTGTGTGTGTGTGTGTGCAGGTGTGTGGGTGTGTGTTGCTGCACCAGGATTGTGTGTGTGTGTGTGTGTGTGGTGGGCATTTTCATGCTACACTATTTGGAAGACATCCATTCATTCTTCATTCTGCCACCAAAGTCACCTTCCTTAACTCACCGCCATGCTTAGACCCCTGAATGGCTACCCGTCTCCTTAAGGATCAGGCTCAGATCCCTTCTCACAGTACGCGGGGCCTCCAAGGTCTGTCTCTCCCTGGCCTCTTCTCTCATCACTCCTTCAAGACCTCTGTGTCCCAGCGACGCAGGATGGATCAGCAGGGGTGCCATCAGGAACACATGGCCTACTCTAGGTCATTCAGAGGAGGGGATTTAACATGAGGAACTACTGACAGGTGTTGGCAGAGGTGAGGACAGGTGGAATGGATGCAGCCCAGACTAACAACTGGGCAGGGCTGAAGGGACTCCCAGGGCTCGAGGGATGAATGGGAAAGATGGTCCTAGAGCCATGACTGCCCAGTGGGTACTGAGACCTCATAGAAGGGCCACCCTGAGGGAACTGGGAGCATGTGGGAGACCCACCCATGGCCAGAGACACTAGAGGCAGAGAGAGGATGAAATGCCTGGCTTCGTCTTCCTCCTGTCCCTGAGCCTCCTGATCATGCTTCTCAGTGATCAGTGGCAACCAGAAGGATAGGGAGTCTGGGAAGGGGAGGTTTTTTCTGGGGGAGGGGTAGGCACTCCAGAGGGCAGAACAGGAGAGGGTGGGGGATGGATGTGACTACAGTCTGCACTCTCCACCACACCCAGGGACTCACCTTCCTGAATGTGTCCCAGTCACACCCCACCATCCCACATGGCTCCCCGACCGGGACCAGCCACCTCTCTGCCTGAAAGCTATTCCTCCATCCTCAAGACTTATTTGACTGTCTCCTTGTTTGGGAAGCTTCCTCTGTTCTCCTTGTTCCCCTGCCAGGTGGACTGTCCCTTCTCCGGGTTCCACAGCTCTCTGTGCATCTCACCCCAGGTTACTGGGCCATAATTACTCACTTCCTTTCTCCCTCCCTCTGGACAGTAAGCTCCTCCAGGGTGAAAAGCCTGCTTTACCTGACTTTGAGTCTCTGGCATCAAATGCGTGTAACAGGCCTGAGCAGATGCTTATTGTGTGATTCAGCAACTAGGTTAGAGGTGACAGAAATAAAAAGCCCAGAGATCTGGAGCTGTCTCTCTCTCACACACACATATGTGCACGTGTGTTCACACAGGCACATGCATTTGAGCACACACAGATGCATGTGTGCATGCATGTACACACTCATGCATGCATGCACGCCTGTGCACACACGTGCACATAGACACGTGCATGTAAACACCCACACATCTGAAGTGCCTGTGGTCATTAAAGTCAGAGGCGCAGATGAATATGGTCTGAGGCTAGCTATGAATCTTGCTAACAGTCACCAAGAAAGATCAATAAATTTAACTCCTTTCTTCTAAGTTGGCACAAGATTTCACTGGAGGGCCTCCGGCAGCTCAAGGTGAAATTCTTCCTGAGGTCTTCCTTCTAGCCTGGCCTGTGCAGGGAAGGGAGAGCCAGGTGAGCTCCAGGGGCCCTGCACACCTGCAGGATGGGGATGGGCATGTCAGGGATGCCTTTGGTCCATCTTGGACCTATCCAGATCTTGGCTACTGCCACTGCAGTCAGAGGCCCTGGCTACAGAGCCAGGCTGTAGCCATGGGGCACTGCCCAGCCCCTCCCTGACACCAGCATAGCCAGGCTTCTTGGGCCCCCACACCTGTTGTGGGGTCCGGGGGCAGCAAAGGGAGGAAGCATGTGGGATGCCTTGGAGCCTGTGCAAAGGGGCTTGTGTGAGCCACCGTGCCGTCTCTTCCCAATTCCGTGTTTGGTGACAGCACTTCAATGGCTAGAAATCAGTCCTGGTGGGAATATTTACTCCGTGGAGGCCAGTAAGTGCCATACGTCAGAGCTTCTTATTCTGGAGGGCCGGTTAAGATCACACCATGTGTTCCACTCACAGGGTGTTTGTGACCTGCTTGGGGGTGGGCGACCAGATGGTGACACAGAGGATATTCAAGGTAACAGTGTGTGTTGAAGGGAAGGCAGGAGCCTGGGGCTGAGTCACGGAAGGCGTGCTGTGGACTTCCACTGGGCTTTGGAAGGCAGGGAGGGCTTAGGCAGAGGGAGACAGAGGTGCCCAGGAGGGGAACAGCCTGAGCACAGAGAAGCACGAGGGTCAGAGAGTGGGGCATTAGCAAGGAGGGTTAGGTGAGTTTTCAGGCAAAAGAGAAGGGCCTGGAGAGCCATGTTAGGAGTTGGCCTTTGTCCTTGCAGGGAAGGGGTTCTTAGTGGGTACAAGAGCCTCCTCCCACCTCTGGCCCTGGGGACATTTGGCAATGTCTGGGGACATTTGTGTTTCTCTGTCATAACAGGGGATGGGGAAGAGTACTAGTGGCCTCAGTGGGTTGAGGCCAGGGATGCCAATAAACATTGCACAGCACCTGCTTAAGACAGCCCCTGACAGTAAAGAACTTTCTGGCCTCAAATGTCAATAGTAGGTAACAGGGCATAGGTAATAGGAAGCTATTTCAGGTTCATGGTCAGGGATCTATAAAGTTGTGTTTTCAGTGCAGTTTGTGGAATAGAGTGGAAATGCATGCATGTGGTGTGTGTGTGTGTGTGTGTGTGTGTGTGTGTGTGTGTATAGAGGTTAGGGATGCTGGGGACAGGGAGACCACAGGCAAGGGAGTAATGAGGAGGCTGTGTCAGGATTTCTGGGATGGTGATGAGGGCTTACTGGGGGTGGTAGCAGTGAGATCACAGCAGAGAAGACACATGGGACTTTGTAGCAGGAAGTGATATGAGTTGGAAGCAGACTGGTTAAGCCAGGTGAAGTGGGAAGGTTGACATCAGAAGTTCCCCAAAGGTCCCATCACTAGCCTAGGAAGCCAGGGGTTCCATCATCCCGAAGAACATGAGAGAGTTGAAAGGAATGACGGCAAGTCTGGTTTGAGTCCTGGATTCCAGGGTCACAGAATGTCTGAGCTGCAGACATGACACCCCCTTTTAGAGAAGGAGAATAGAGCTTTGAAAGTGCCAGCAGGTGCCTGTGGGTGTTGAGATGCAGGAAACCAGAGGGAAGTGCCTTTGGATGGTGGAAAATGGGTGTTTCAGAAATCTGCCTGCTTCTTCACTGGTGTGGGTCAGGAGAGCCCTGGGCCTGGCAGAGTGGGGCTTCAGCCACAGCTCTCCCTGTGTCAGACACTTGGTTCCCCCTGTGGCTCCTTGTGGTTAGAGTTCCAGAACTGGGCTCAACTTGTGCTCTGACACTTGTCTGGTTGGACCACTCTGACCTTCAGAGTCTTCATTTATCAAACAGAGATAACACTGGCACCAATCCCATAGCTTACATAGTGGATTAAATGGGATTACTGATGTGCCTAGCACAGGGCCTCACACGTTTGGGGGTCTGTTATGGTTATTCTTTAATAGAGGAGGTTGGCAGTGGTGGGTGATGGATGATGAAAAGAGTAGATATGTATCCTGTAGCCCCAGGACAGCCCTGCCAACCTGCCCGCGCCCCGAGGGAGAGGGAGGTGCTGTAAATGCTTGTCTTCATCCCTCCCAGCCCTCTGGCACCCTTCCTGTATGCCTCGGGCACAGAGGCTTCTCTATTCCTCAGAGAGTGGGTCTTGGCAAAGGAACCTGTTTCTAGGCTTAGACAGTGGGCTGGCAGGGGGATGAGGTAGCTTGGCAGAATGGAAGGTATGGGCAGGCCAGGCCTAGCAGGGGCTGCTCTCCTGGTGGGGTGCAGCTCCCATTTTCCCTCTGGCCTGGTTTGTTGGGGGATGAACTGGTCCCTGAAGGGAGAAGAGCCTGAGCCCTTATTGGCATGGGGATGGCATCAGCATAGCTGAATGGACATTCCAGCCATGCAGGGACTCAGCCTTGTGCTAGGGGAAAAGTGGGGTTTAGATGTATGCAGCTTTTCTACTTATTATCTGGGCACCTTTGAATTAACTTATCTTTCCATCTGTGCAATGAAGAACTAGTGCCCAACTTGCTGCAGTCCATGTAGGAGCCATACACGCTCACACCTCTATTCACTTCACCATGTGTGTCACTCATCAGTACTAATTGAGGATCTGCACTATAAAGAGCTGCAGAGGATGGACAGGGCAGGGCAGGGCAAAGGCCTGGAGTCCTCCTGGAGTCTTCACCCAGCCCTTCCATCACCCACCAATGGGCCTTTGGTGGGTCTCTTCCTTCAAGACTTATTTCCCTTCCTTCCACCAATTAGGACAGGGCTAGGGGTGGTCCCTGTGGCTCTGACATCTCTAGTTATGTGTCTTATGTAGCATCTGTGAAGTAAAAGCTCTTTAGGAGATGGGTGGTGGGAGCTTCCTGAATTATTCCTCCCATGTAGCTGCCTTATGGAAATGAGCCGATAATGGCCAATTCCATGTGCAAATCAGCTCTGGGCTCAGCTCAGCCTGAGCAGGCGTGATGCCTCCTGCACTATAAATACCTCCCCTGGAACTAGGGCAGCCCCAAGAGTAGCCCCAGTGCTTCTCAGCATGCACAGATGCCAAGAACATCACCTGTTCTTCCTGGGGCTCCCCACCCTCTGGCTGCTCCTTGGAATCTCACATTTCCTGGTCTAGTTCAGTGCTGGGTGCCTTAGGTATATTTGTTAATTCTCATAAAACCCTGGGAAGATAGTGCAATTAGCAGCACTGGATGGTGATTTAGCACTAAGACTCTGGTGCTGACTGTCTGAGTTCAAATCCTGCCTCCAGCCTTTCTAGGTAGCATGAACTTGGGTGAAATATTCAGTGTCTCCATGTCTCAGATTGCCTGTAGGCATCTACATTGGAGCCTTCTTGTAAGGCATAGAGAGCTGGCACCACAATAACACTCAGTGCCTGTCCCATAGAAAGTGCTTATCAGATGCTTGATATTATTATCAACCCCATTTTACCAATGAGGAAATGGAGACTCAGGGAGGTGAAGTAATTTTTCTGAGGTCGCAGAGACAGCAAGTGGCAAAAGAGGTCTGACCCCCACCTCGCCCCCAGTGACCATGCTTTTCCTACCACAACCCACCTGGATCTCTGTCCTCTGGGGATGGTCAAATGATAAGGTAAAAGCTAAAAGGGATTTGGGGCTGCCTTTCCTTGGCTCTACTCTGGAATGTCCACCAAGTAATTGAGTGTCATAGAAAACCTGGTTTCCCCAGCTTAAACCTCTAAAGCTAGTCCAGAGGAACATTTGGTTCTGCCTGGGAGTTAGTCTCTGTACCTCGGTTTGCTTCTCTCTAAATGAATAGATCAGATCTGCTGGACTCTCTTGTGACTACATTGATCTCTGTGTTTTGTGGCTATGGTGTGCTTCTTATGTGCTCTGGGGTTGTTACCCAAGGAAGTGATGAAGTGGTTGCTTGTCATGGGGGCAGGAAAGAAGGAGCATTTGAGTAATCACTGCATGCCAGCATTGGGTTTAGTGTTTAAAAAACTGGCCCCATTGAGTTTTCATAACACCCCGGTAAGTTAGGTACTTTTGGCACCATTTTCCAGATGGGAAAACTGAGGTTCAGGCAGGCTATTGAACTTGATTGAGGTCACCCATCAAGATAAACAAACACTGGTGGCTATGTGGCTTGAAGTCCCCTTGTCCCTTAGGAAAGCAGAAAGTCCTCAAATTACCTGAGCTTCCACCTAGGAAGCTAGGAAAAAAGAGCAAATCAAATCCAACATAAGTAAAAGAAAGAATAAATGAAGATTAGAGTGGAAAATGATGAAGTGGAAATCAGAAAAACAATAGAAAAAATAAATGAAACAAAAAGCTGGTTTTTCATGAAGGTAAAATTGATAAACCTCTAAACAGACTGACCAGGAAAACACAAGAGAGAAGACACAAATTGCCAACTTCAGAAATGAGAAAGGTGATAGTGATATCACTATAGATGCGAGAGACATTAAACAATCATAAGGGAATATTTTGAAAAATGTCATTCCTTGAAAGACACAAATTACTAAAGCATAATCCAGAAGAAATAGAAAGCCTGAATGGTCACATACTGATTAAAGAAATTGAATTTCTAGTTTAAAAACCTCTGAGAAAGAAAACTCCAGACACAGATAGCTTCGCTGTTAATTCTGCCAAATATTTAAGAGAGAAATATTTCCAATTTATGCCAATTTATCCAGAAAACTGAAGAGAATACTTCCCAACTCATACTATTAGATCAGTGTTATCCTGGTACTAAAACTGACCAAAACGTGACAAGCAAATTAAACTGATGTCCTTCATAAGAACCTCAACAAAAGATTAGTAACAATATATAAACAGAATACTTCATTGTGAGCAAGCAGGGCCTAGTCCAGTAATACAAGGCTGATGTAACATTCAAAAATCAAGTGATGTAATCCCCCATTATTATAGGCTTAAAAAGAAAACACATATGATTATGTTGCAGCATTTGATGAGATCCAACATCCAGTTATGCTAAAACTCTCAGCAAACTGGGGATAAAGTAACTTCCTTAACTTCATAAAGGGAATTTATAAACAATCCACGAGGAACATCATACTTAATAGTGAAAGACTATATGCTTGTCCCTTAAGATCAGGAGCAAGACAGGATGTTTACTCTCACTGTATCTATTCAATGCTGTAGCTGAGGTTTTAGCCGGAAAATTAGGCAAGAAAAAGAAACAAAGACACCCAGATTAGAAAGAAAACGTGAAAACTTTAAATTTACTGATTATATGATCATCTTTGTGCAAAATTTAATGGGATCTACAGAAAAGGACTAGAATTAACAAGTGAGTTTAGCAACATTGCAGCCTAAAAAATATACAAAAATCCATTGTATCTACATACTAGCAATGAACAATTGAAATCAAAATAAAGAAGAATACTATTTACAATAGCATACAAAATAGGCACTATTTAGGGATCAATCTGACAAAAATCAACAAGATCTGCACGTGGAAAACTACAAAATACTGCTGAGAAAAATTGAGGAAGATCAAGATAAATGGAGAGAAATACTGTTTTCGTGGATTGGAAGACTCATTACTGTTAAAAATATTAGTTCTCCCCAAATTAATCTATAGGTTCAATGCAATCCCAATAGAAATCTCAGCATGCTTCTTCTTTTTGGTAAAAATTGCTAATTATAAAATTTGTATGGAAATGTAAAGTACCTAGAATAGTCAAAACAACTTTGGAAAGGAAGAATAAACTTGAAGGATTAACACAACATGACTTCAATTTCAATTTCACTACATGACTACATGATTTCAATTATCCATTGCTAGTTTATAGATACAATGGATTTTTGTATATTGATGTTTTTATACTGCAGGGTTGCTAAACTCACTTGTTAATGCTAGTAGCTTTTTTGTAGATTCCATTGAATTTTGTACATAGATCATCATATGATCAGTAAACTAAAAGTTTTAGTTTTTCAAAGTTACAGCTTCAAAACATTTAAAAGCTACACTAATCAATACAGTGTGTTTTTGTGTGAACATAGAGAGATAGATTACTGGAACAGGGACCCCCACTTATATGGACAATTGATTTCAACAAGGTTGCAAAGGCAATTCAGTGAAGAAAGAATAAATAGCCTTTTAAACAAATGGTGCTGGGACAACTAACTTTCTATGTGCAAAAAAAGAAATATACTTCATTCATCTTGCCCATATGGAAAAATAAGTCAAAATGCTTCACAGACACAAGAATAAACCTTAAAAATGTAAAACTACTAGGAGAAAACAGTGGAAAATCATCGTGACCTTAGATTAGGCAAAGATTTCTTAGATGTAACACCAAAAGCACAATCCATAAAATAAAAAAATTAATAAGCCAGATTTCATTAAAATTAAGAACTTGCACTCTTGAAAGATACTGTGAAGAGGACAAAAAGCCAAAACTGAGGAGAAATATTTATGAATCATATAACTGATAAAGAAATCATGTATAGAATATAAAAAACTCTTAAAACTCAGTTATAATAAACAACACAGTGAGAATTGGGCAAAATATTTGAATAGACACTTAACCAAAGAGGATACGTGGATGACAAGCACATGGAAAAATGCTTATTATTGATTAAGAAATTGCAAGTTAAAGCCACAGAACATGCTATGTCATAACAGTGATTAGAATTGCTAAAATTAAAGATGACTGACCATACTAAGCATCAGGAAGTTTATGGGGCAACTGGAATTCTCATTTACTGCTGGGGGGAATGTAAAATGCACTACCAGTTTGGCGAACTGTTTGGCGGTTTCTTAAAAAGCTAAACATATACCTATCATATCAGTCATTCTACTCCCAGGTATTTACCTGAGAGAAATGAAGGCACAAGTCCACCTGAAGATTTCAGTAGCAGTTTAATTTATAATAGCCTCAAACGGAAAACAACCAAAATGTCCATCGGCAAGTGAATGAATTAAAACATTTTGGGCTGGGCGTGGTGACTTACACCTGTAATCCCAGCACTTTGGGAGGCTGAGGCAGGTGGATCACTTGAAGTCAGGAGTTCAAGACCAGCCTGACCAACGTGGTGAAACTCTGTCTCTACTAAAAAGACAAAATTAGCGGGGTGTGGTGGCACATGCCTGTAATCCTAGCTACTTGGGAGGCTAAGGCAGAAGAATCACTTGAACCTGGGCGGTGGAGGTTGCAGTGAGTTGAGATCATGCCATTGCAACAAGAGTGAAACTCTGTCTCAATAAATAAATAAATAAGTAAACAAATAATTGTGGTACATTTATACGATGAAATACTACTCAGCAATAAAATGGAATCAATTATTGGTACAAGCAACAACATGGATGAATTTCAAAATAATTAGGCTGAGTGAAAAAAGACAAAAAGAGTACATACTGTGGGATTACATTTATACAAAACTAGAACATAGAAACTAATCCACAGTGACAGATTGCAGATCAGTGGTTGCCTGGGGACTGGGGTGGGGGATAGGGAAAGAAAGACCACAAAGAAGCACAAGAAAATTTGGGGAGTATATTCAGTATCCTGATTGTGTGATGCATGTGTCAAAAATGCACTAAAAATTTACATTGTAATACGTGCAGTTTATTGTATGTTGCACATTAGTACCTCAATAAAGCTGTTGAACAAATTCCGTTGCCTTTTCCTGATACCATGCTGCCTATCACAGGGGTTCTGTGTCCATGCCAGAGAAACCATCACACCTGAATTCGTTCAAATAATTGCATATCCCTTATGTCTGCAAAGACTTGTTAGTTTGAGAATCCATCTGTGTAACATCTACCACATAAGCAAGCTGTGCTGGCTTGTTGGAATTCCTGTCACACATGGGACAGAAAGGGTGGAACAGTCAGGATTATATTGTAGCAGGGCCTCCAAATGCAATGAGCAATTTCAACTAATAGTGCTTGAAATGTACGACAAAGGAAGCTAAGTGCATTGCGATCTAGAAGCTGACATCACAGTTTTTAATCTCTATGTTATAATTTTCTTCCTTTATCACCAGTCTACATTAAGGTTTATTAGTACATCTCTGGCCTGCTCAGAAGCCATCAGGTGGGGACAGATTAGCGTGTCAGTTATGGAACAGTGGTAGGCAGAAGCCGATCAGATGAACTCAGACAGCACGGTAATTAGCATGCCCGAGACACCAGGCTGCCGCGCTGGGGCGGCCTTGGCCAGTCTCACTGTGGAGCAGTTTGTTCCTTTCCTCAAAGAAATTCATTAGTGGCGATCAATGGCATGCAGTGTGGAGGCTCCCCCACCGATGCCTGGAGTCTCCATGGCCCAGAGTCGCCCCCTGCTTGGGGCTGGGAGACAGGTATCCATGCCAGCTCTCTGGCTGCTCAGCAGGGCCGCTCAGCAGCCCCTCAGGGCTAGGCTATGGGGAAGCACCCACAGACACTGGAATTCTGCACGCAGCCATGGTCTCACCCCACAGTCTCAATGGAAGGACGAGCACACAGCTCTAAGGCTGTCTGCACTCATGGAGACTGATGTGGAATTGATGCGGGGGTCGAGTGCAGAGTCTGAAGTCATTAAGCTCTTAAAGAAGCCAACTTCACTTTTTGATGTTTGCCCCATGCCAGCAAATTCTAAGTACTGAAACATTAAGTTGTAAATTCGTGTATTCGTCCAATGAGTATTTATTGTGTGACTTTTGCATGCTAGGTTCTGGGGATTCGTGGAGAATGTGGGGGCCAAGGTTCCTGCCCTCATGGAGCTTATAGCCTGGCTTAGGAGACAGAATAAATAACTAAGAAAGCCAACAAGATAAGTATCACTGAGTAATTAAGAAAACTTGTTATTATGTAATGTCCTGGATACAGCCTGACTTTCTTATTCAGAGGTTCTTCCCCTGGGCTCATAGACCCCATAAGATCCTTGAAATAGTATTGAAAAGTATGTGTGTCTGTGTTTCTGTTTTTTTTTTTTTTCTCTAGGGGAAGTCCATACTTTTCACCATATGCTTAAAGTGTTTATACTCCAAGAAAGGTGGACAAATGACTCTAGTTCACCCCTTAGGTGTCCCTGGGCACAGACATTCTTTCCTAACCCTCTCCTGGACCCACTGTGACTGTCTCCTCCTTGTTTCTCTAAACACTCCCAGAGGAGTCTGTTCCCATGTCCTAGCGGGACTGGGAGCTGTTGCTTCCCTCTCTGGGTTCATGTCAGTGTCCACTGGAAGAGGCGACCTACCTGTATTCGATCAGCATTGCTCTGCAGCATTGAGAAGAAGCTCTCCATTTCCCAGGGGAGGGCCAGGTCCTGAGGGCCACAGCTTCAGGGGCAGCTGGATGGGAGACCATGTAGCCCTGTACCACCAGCCTGATCTCCTGGATTTGTAAGGTGATGGCTGCAGTGGGAGGCTTTGGGTGGGTGCAGGTAACCAAGTTCACCTGTGGGATAAGAGTGAGGGGTTTGCAAGCAAATACTAGGGAACGTGCCCTGCTCCTGGCACCTGTACTGGGGGTTGCTCTGCACACCTGCATGGTTGGGGGTGTGTGTGGCTTGTATAGCCTCATGGCTATATCCTGCCCAAGCACTGTGTGTTCAGGTGAGGTTCAGCCTGGGCTTGGGTGTCCTCATGGCCAGCATCCAAGCGAGGACCCTCACTTGCTTGCCCTGGTCCTCAGCACCACCTCTGCTCCTCCAGGTTAGCCTTTCCTGAGCTCAGAGTTTGCCAGTTCCTTTACAGAGCCTTCGGCCTCTCTGGTCTGGCATTGGGCTCCCCAAGCCCTGTCTCAGGAGGGGGATACAGGGATCTTGTTGACATTTGTGTCACAATCTCTGAGGATGTTCACAGCCCAGTTCCTGGGCCTGGGCTCAGGTGGTGGAGCAGGCCCTCCCTTTGTCCAGCCCTGCTCCTTTGAGCTGCAGACAGCACCTTGTTCCTGCCTGCACCTCACGTGGAGAGGGGGCCTTCTGTGGAGCAGCTGTTGGAGTACATGGGGAAGCCTGGGAAGTGGGCGCACTTGGGCTTTGTTCTTTAAAGCTCCTGGGTGCTCAGGTCTCTGCCCAGCCCAGCTTGGGACAGGGAGCACATGGGGCTGGCAACCTTGGTCCTTCAAAGCATCGTTGCCCTTGACCCCAGGACCTGTCCTATGCTCAGCAGACCACCAGTTTTAATTATGGTTAGGATGTGGTCGGTATGGGGCACTCTGAGGACAACCTCTGTGGTCCTAAAGTCACTTTTCTTACAGAGGATATAGGACCGTCACACCTGCCCAAGCATGGCCCTGGGCAGCCGCTCGATCACCCTGGGCCTCTATGCCATTTGTCAGTAAAATGAGGGGCTCCTGCCTGTGGCATGGAGGAGAGGAGTTGCTGAGCCAATCGCTGCGGGCCACAGGCGTGGTGCCCACCCCCGGTGTTCTCTGGGTGTCCTTCTGTTGCACCAGCCAGAACCTTCTGCTCACAGGCTAGCTGGCGGCCACCTCTCCTGCACCTCTCCACCACTCCACCACTGGGCTGGCCTCCCTTTGTCCAGCCTGCTCCTGCTCTGCCCTGCCCACGGGCTCCCAGACTCTTGACTTGGCCTCTGCCATAGGTTGATGGAGCTCTGGTTTCTTTGTGGTGCTCCAGGCCTCTGCAAGGGATTCAGACCCTTCTGCATCTTTCTGGACTCATTCTTTGGCTCCCTCCTGCCCATGCGCTGCATGGAATTCAGACTGAGGTGTGTGTGTAACAAATGTGGGCCTTCTCTTCTCTCCACTTTTTGGGGGAAGATGGGCTTCCTCATGACCCTCTGGAGGATGCCCTGGGGGGGATCATGTGGTGGCATTTCATTGTTAGACCTCGCTTGATTAAAGTGGCTGAAATCCTAGTGGAGGTTTATTTAGACATAATGCACTGGTTTGGGCCAGGAGACTCATTGTGATTGATCGGCTGTGGCCCTGAGGTTCATACAGATGTTCCCATAGAGGGAAGGACACTGTCCCATGGCCAGTTGGAGCAGTGACTGGGGACTTAGGGAGCAGAAGGGGACTTGAGGCCCCACAAACTGTCGGAGAAAATGAAACGCAGTTCTGTGTGGCTCTCCACTTGCAAATTGTGTGACCTTGGACAAGTAAGTAGAACTGTCTGAGCCATAGTTTCCTCCCTTGAAAGCTGGGATGGAAGTGACTCCCTGCTGGGGTCGTGGTGAGGACCAGAGGAGGTCACCTCAGTGAAGCTGCCTGACACACCATCCGGGACAGCCTCAGAGAAGTTTAAATGAGTAAATGTCCGGCTGATCCTAGGAGAGCAAGGAGAAAGATGCAGGGAGGGGAAGCGGGAAGAGGGCTGCAGTCCAGGGCTGGGGCATGGGTGGGGGCTGCTGCAAGATAAGCCTGCCCAGTCTGGGTTTGTGTGCTGGTGGCAGGAAGAGGAAGGTAGCCAGGCTCGCTTTGGGAATGTGTGTACTGTGGGCCCCAGTGAAGGCCCTGGAACTTAGCCCTGGGTGCTCATACTCAAATGTGTGTACTGTCTTGGGGGGATTTCTGCCTTCTGGGTGAGAATTGGGTCTGGAGCCTGGAAACACCTTTGGTCTGATGACCTAAGCCCCGGGCATTCCATCCCATCCTTGGCTCAGACTAGGCTGGGACCTAGGATGACTCCAATCCCAGCTCTCCTATTGGCCCCAGGAGTGTATGGCTGGGGCAAGGCCTGAGAGTAAACCAGACCCTCCAGCCTCTGCATTGCCTGCCCAAGGTCAAGGCTCTTGGCTCAGAGTGACAGAGAAAATTCTCTCCATCAGGAACCACTCTAAGGCTTCCCTGGACAGGGCACTGACTTTGAGGGTCTCTGGGCTAAATGGTCTCACTCCAAATCAAGCAGGGAGGCTGGGGAGAAACCGTGGGTTCGGGGAGGGGAGTGAAATCAGAGCTTCTCAAAGGCAGAAAGGGCCAGGAGGCCTGGAGGTGGCTCCCAGGGTCTGATGCATGGAAATGAGGAGTCACTTAGTTTAAGGAACCCGTAGTTCTCTGTGTGTAGAACACCCTGGGGTGGATGCACGAGCCACCTGCTGGTCATCTGGAGGCAGCGCACGTGCTCTCTTGGGTCTGTCCTCTGTGGCAGAGGCCCTTCCTGGGCCTAACACCCTCATGAAATGGCCTATGAGCTTGAACCTGGGCCTGAATGTCCTCACTAATGACCCAGCACTGTTTGCCAAAAATCAGGCCAGGTTGCCCCTGGAGAGCCTGTTAACTGAATGACTTGCTGTCACCCAGCCTTGCTTCTCCCCCTGTTCCCCCTCTACTGCTCCCGCTTTTTTGTGCAAATAGGCAGGCAGGGGAAGGTTTGGGGCCGTGTCCAAAAGAAGAGCACAATGAATATAAAATGTAAGAAAAAAAATTCTCAGTAATTTGGTGATCTGGAAAATCAGTCAGAGGTCATTTGGGAGACAAGTGATTTTGTGACCTGGTTTCTGGTGAGTTGGCCACTAGGAGAACTGCTTACTTGAAGATTTTGTCACTTGGGGAACTGACTTTGGAGATTTGTTTTTTGTGGAGTGGAGCTGATTTCTTAAGTGAAATCTCAGCACAGAGGTTTATAGGAAGTCAGAGTCCTCCTTACTTAAAAACTCACACCTCACCCCTGGTGCCCCTCAAGGCTATGTCTCCGCTGTGTCCCCATGGAGGGGAGCATAGTATGTTCTTCATGGTGGTGGATTGGGATCTCTTTGTCTCGCACTCTCTCTGTCTCTTTTACACACATACTGGAGCCTTTGTTTCTGTTTCTCTCTCATGCACACATACACACATTCACTGAAGTCTCTGTCTCTCTCATGCACACACATATGCATACGCTAAAGTCTCTCTGTTTCTCTGTGATGCATGCACACACAGGCACACACACACACAGTCTCACTCCTGCACATATACACACACTGGAATCTCTCTCTGCCTCTGTCTCTTTCTCTCATATACACAAAATGGATCTCTGTCTCTTTCACACACACATGCATACACCTGCTAAAAAGTCTTTGTCTTTCTCTGTGTCATGCATGTACACATACACACTGTCTCTGTCTCATGCACATACACACATACTGGAATCTCTCTGTTTTTCTCATGCATGCACACACACACTGAAGTCTCTGTCTCTCATGCACACACGCATGCACATGCTAAAGTCTGTCTCTCTCTCTGTAATGCATGCACCCACCCCCTACACACAGTCTCTGTCTCTCATGCACATAAACACACACTGGGATCTCTCTCTGTCTCTGTCTCTGTCTCTCTCTCTCCTGCCTGAAGCTGCCAGAGAAGTAAGTTGAATGTTGAGCAGGGTTTTCCCATGGGGTGGCTCAGAAGCAGCCGTAATTGGAGGGAGTAGGGAAAAGACAATGCACTGTAATTGGTCTAAATTACCCTTTTCGCTGAGTGTTAAAGGCAAATAACTTCTCAGGAGCAGACCTGGCTTTTTCCTCCCTAGGATTTTCTTGCTTGTTCCTGGAGGGTGTTTTCATCTCTCTTGGGGGAGGTGGGGATCCTGGGTGCTGTTGGGGTTTGCTGCTGTCAGGGGTGGGGGTGAAGGGCACCAGACAGTGATGTAGTGGAAACTGTACCGTGCATGGCTGGGGCTGTCTCACAGATGTTGAGTCTGAACTCACCGTTTCTGCTCCAGATCTGGTCTCCTTTTGTGGTGACATCACTGCCACTGGATGATGTTTCTTACTGTTGCCACAGCCACTGAGAAGGCTGACACCTTTTCACAGCTTTCAGTGATTGAACACTGACTCTTTTCAAGCATCCTTGCATCTACTCTTCCATCTACATCATTACAGTCCCTCATCATTTCTTACCTAGACTGGCACAATAGCAACCTATCAAGGCTTTCTGCCACCAATGTCTTCTTTCTCTAATTCACCCCATTGGTCACTAGAGGGGACTTGAGAATATGAGTCTCATTAGTCAAATCCAAGCTTGAAAACCTTCGGTGGCTCTTCATTGCCTCAGGGTCAAATTCAAGCTTTGTAACTTGACATCCAGGACACTTTCCTACCTGGCCCCTTCCTTCTTTTACATGATTATCTCCTCGTCTTCTCCCTCATTTGCCTTTGGTCTCTGGCAGTGCTGAACTGCTTTAGCTCTCAGAGCATGCACAGGCTTCTCCTTGCTTATGCCTCCACTTTTTCAGGCCTCCGTGCCTTTGCACATGCTGATCTTCCTGCCTGGAAATGCTTCCTTTCACCTTGTGCCACGATGAATTTAATAAGGCCAAGTTCCCTGTTCTTTTAGGTCACATTAGATACACTCTCCTTGTGCTATTTCTGTTCTTTTTTTGATGACAACTATCATGCTGCAACACTGTGCTATTATTCATTTGTTTCCATATCCTACTCTCCTCCTCCTCCAGCCCCAGGACATGGTGTTCAAAGGCAGGAAATATGCTTTGTTCACCTCTGTATCCCCAGCATCTAGCCCAGAACTCAGCCCAACAGCTGGTCTTCAAAAATTGTGATCCTGGCCGGGCGCGGTGGCTCATGCTTGTAATGCCAGCCCTTTGGGAGGCCGAGGCAGGCGGATCACAAGGTCAGGAGTTCAAGACCAGCCTGACCAACATGGTGAAACCCCGTCTCTACTAAAAATACAAAAATTAGGCCGGGTGTGGTGGCTCATGCCTGTAATCCCAGCACTTTGGGAGGCTGAGGTGGGCAGATCACCTGAAGTCAGGAATTCGAGACCAGCCTGACCCTGTCTCTACTAAAAATACAAAATTAGCCAGGCATGGTGGTGCATGCCTGTAATCCCAGCTACTTGGAAGGTTGAGGCAGGAGAATCACTTGAACCTGGGAGGCGGAGGTTGCAGTGAGCAGAGATTGCACCATTGCACTCCAGTCTGGGCAACAAGAATGAAACTCCGTCTCAAAAAAAAAAAAAAAAAAAAAAAAACAAACATATATATATATATATATATATAGACTCATTCCCCCTAAATGAATTGTGAATTCATTCCACAAACATTTACCAAACACTGCCCTATGCCAGGCACAGCTCTGGGCACTGGGGGTACATGGATGTGAGTGTCGACCACTGGGTTTACAGCAGTGGTGTCCTTGACAAGAGCCGTTGCAGTGGGGCAGTGGACACATGGAGTGGGTTCGAGAGATGGCAGGAAGAGAGGAAGGTGGAGCCAGCTGCCTAGATCATATGGAATTCTCTTTGTAAAGGGGTGTGGAGGCATGGTGGCCATTGAAGGAGGGGTCATGGTATCAAGAGGGAGATATTTTAATAAAGACAGAGGGTAACTTAGGCCACCACTTTCTTGGAGTCTTTTTTTTTTCCTTGCTTTATTGAGGGCAAGGAGGTAGAGAAAATGGCCTTTTGGGAGTAAGCAAGTGAGAAAGGGGAGAGAGAAATACACAGAGAACAACCAGATCCACAAGTCGAGACAATGTATCTGTAGCTACTTCTGGTACCCATCCCTATAGCTATTGCTGCATCTATGTGTAAACACATATACCTCCTCCCCTACACACACATGTTCACACACACATCTTTATTGAACGTTCAATGATTTCCAAAGGTCCTGTGGAATGCTGGTGTGCTGCCTTGTGGGGAGAAAAGAAGACTGAGGAGGAAAGTTTAGACTAAAAGTGATTTAAGAGACGTATCAAACAACTGGCTATATGTATAGACTTTGTCAGGATTCTGATTTGAAAAAAATTATAAGAAAACATTTCTGTGGCCATGGGGAAATATGAATACTGGCTGGATACTGGAAGATAGTAAGGGTTTGTTTACTTTTTGTAGGTATGCTTATGGCATTGCATTAAAAAAAATTTCTTGTCAGGCCAGGTGCAGTGGCTGACGCCTGTTATCCCAGCACTGTGGGAGGCTGAGGCAGGAGGATCACTTGAGCCAGGAGTTTGAGACAAGCCTGGGCAACATAGCAAGATCCTGTCTCTACAAAAAACAATAAAAATTAGCCAAGCGTGGTGGCCCACACCTGTAGTCCCAGCTACTTGGGAGGTTGAGGTGGGAGGATTGCTTGAGTCCAGGAAATCAAGGCTATAGTGAGACGTGATTAGGTCACTGCATTCCAACCTGGGTGACGGATATTCTGTCTGTTCAAAACAAAACAAAACAAAATAAAATAAAACAATAACAGGGAAAAATCCTTGTCTTTTTGATATACAATTGAAATGTATACATGTGAAAGATGTGATGCTGGAAATTTTCTTCAACATAATTTGGGGTGGGTGAGGTGTAGGTGATAACAGTTGAAGCTAGGTAAGAGATACACAAGGCCCACTACTCTTTTTTCCAATGTTTAAAATTATTTTATAGTAACAAGTAAAATAAAATCAAATAATAACAGTTTTTTCTTAGCTATACAGGAATCCTGTTTGCTTTTTGTTTGAGGTTTTACGGCCTTAACTTTTCTGGAATATTAGGTGCTGTTATCACTTGCCGGCTAGAGAGAGGAGCAGATGGCAGGATAGATGGATAAGTAATGAGCAAATATTAATGAGAACAGGAAACTATCAGTCGAGTTTCCTGGACAGATTGCGTTTATCCCTGGATACTTCTGCAAAATTACATGCATATAATATAGTCATATTATTTTTTGCTAGAAAATGATTCATACCATGGGATTAAGTAGGACAGTACTTTGTGGTGGGAGGGAGGTTTATAGAGGCTTACATGTGGGCTCTGGAGGCAGACTGCCTGACTCTGTACTCAGTAATCCTCTGACCTGGGGCAGTAGCTCCCCGTCTGCAGAATGAAGATAAAGTAGGTGTATGCATGAATATACACCTGATGTATACTCACACAATGGAGTATTATTCGGACACAAAAAATAATGAAGTACTGATGAGTGCTACGGTGGCGATGAACCTTGAAAACATTATGCCAAGTGAAAGAAGCTAGCCACTAAAGACCACATATTGTATGATTCCATTTATATGCAATGTCCAGGATAGCTGAATCCATAGACACAGAAAGTGGCTGCCAAGGTCTAGGGTGGGATGGGGGTAGGGGGGTGTAGAGAATAATTGCTGATGGTCGTGAGGTTTCTTTTTGAGTTGATGGGAAAATTCTGAAATCAGATCGTAGTGGTGGTTGCAAGAGTCTGAATATAATAAGCCATTCAATTGTACACTTAAAACAGGTGAATTTTTTGGCATGTAAATTATATCTCAATAAAGCTGCTTGAAAAAAATACACCACCCACATCACAGAGTTAAGGATTAAATGAAAAAGTGTGTGTAAAGTATTTCCTGGCATGCCACGTACAGTTTCTAACTCCAGGGGCTTCGCTGAAATCATTAGGGAAGAGCGTGTTCCTCCGGCGTTTGCTTTCTGAAATGCTTGATATGAATCATGCTATGAAGACTCTGGAAGTGAGTGGTTTAGGTAGAATTACCATTTCAAGTTTCTAATGACCACATACTGGTCTAGAATTAAAAGCCTTCTTAATGGCCCTAAAGTAGATTATTCATATTGCTCCAAATTTTTGGGCTTTAAAACCATCTCTCTTTGAAGCTTGGAAATCTTTTAGACAGTCTACAGTGTGGAATTCCTTGCACAGCCCCCACCCTACGCACCTCTGCAGACTCTCCTCTTTTCCCATGGGACTTATGTGAACGCCTGAGCCCTGCTGACGTCTTCACCCTCTGGGTCCCCACCTCAGTTAATAGAGATAAAGCCAATTAGTAGCTAGTCTAATGGACTTGTGATGTCCTAGTTTATCTCTGTTTCTTCAATACTTCCTTAATTGTCTAAAATGTTGTGAGAGAGGCACAGAGCTAGCTGACCCACAGAACTGATGGGGTTGACCTTGGACTTGGGGATTTTCTTCCTTTCCAACTTTCAGGCTTGGGGACCAAATCCCTGGGCTGGAGGCAGAAACACTTCTGCTGCCCCAGGTCCCTTCCCCAGTGGTTCTCTTGAGCTTGAGAAGAATATGAACCATCCCTTTAATTTAAGCTCTTGCTGCCCCTGGCAGGGCCAAAGCATGCTTTCCATAGTGGCTGCACCTTGGGATCACTTGGTAAGTTTCAAAAAATACAGGTGCCGGAGTCCTGCCTCTAGACGCTCTGATGTAACTGGTATAGGGTAGAGAGTATTAAAACCTTCCAGGTGATTCTAGTATGCCTTGAAGTCTGAGAACCACTGCCTCAGAGGGAAGTCACGCTGAACAGGTGGTGGCGGTCTGAATGCAGGGAAAAGCAGAAGTGCTTAATGAGTTGGGGGAGGAAGCGCGGGGGGTAAACATTTTTCTTGACTTGAGTGTAGAGGAGAACTTGTGAGCAAACATGCTATTTTAAACGGGTTGGCCATTTGGCTGAAAATAGACAGAAAGCATGGGTCCAGCAATCCATTCAGCTTTTAGAACGTGACCCCAAATAGCTTCACTCCTGCTCTGACACATCGCAAGAAGGAATCTTCCTCCTTTGTCAGCCAAACATGTCAGCAGTGGTCTGGCACTTGGAGTGTGTATGCGTGTGTGTGGGTATGTGTGTGTGTGTGTGGGTATGTGTGTTTGTGTGTGTGGGTGTGGGTGTGTTTGTGTGTATAGGAGAGAGAGAGACAATAGAAAGGTTGTGCATAGCCGTGGCAGACTCTGCACATGCTTCTTTGTGGTTCACTGGTCCCTTGGGGAGCAAAGTGGGAACCCTCCTAAAGATGGGCAGGCCCAGCAGGGAAAAGAGCAGATCCATTCATTAAAGAACAGGGTATTGCCCTCTCCTGGGGGAGCTCACATTTGTGACGGGGCCTATGGAGGCAGGCACTGTCCTAGGGCCGTTATCTCCTGTAGGCCTCAAATGACACTCCTATGAGAAGCTCCACTTTACCGGGGAGTCAGTTGAGGCTTGTGGTGCATCCAAGGACATACAGATGGTGGGTGATAGGGCTCTGATTAGAATCGCTGTCTACTGGACCATGCCATCCGCCTGCTGGCTCAGAGGTGGCTGCTGTGGAGTTGACACCCCTGGATGCTCTGGGAGAGCTGGTACAGAAACCCAGTCCTGTGGGCTGGGCCAGAGCCACGCAGGCTCTAGGTGTCACCTTGGGCACTGTTGTAGTCCTTTTTGGCTCTGTGATTTCCTCAAGCCCCAGGCTTGCCTGGAGACCTTTTTGGGAGAGGTGGCTTGGGATAATGCTTTTCATTAAGGATGGGCAGAAAGGCCTGTCTTCTGAGAGTCCTTGGCAGTGCTGATTCAGAACCCGAGCGCCAGGTGCCTGAGTCTTGCACAGGCCCCTTTCCTGCCTCCCCTTCGCCTCTGCGAGCTCCAGCTGTGTTCTGAGCAGGACAAAGGAAGTAACTGTACCTTGAAGAAGAGGGATCCTCAGGAGCCCCAGTGGAGCCACATGGGCTGCCGCTGGGTTGTTTCAGCGGTAAATCTCCCTGGATGGGGTATCTTTGGGGAGTTCCTCCTGCAGGCCACGGCAGGGCTTTGCCTGTAGCACTGGGGCATCCTCTGGGGACTCTTGAGTTGAACTGGCTGGTGGGGTCTTCTGCCTGGGAATTGAAAGTGACCATGTTTCAGAAATCCCAGGCTGGACTGCTGCTGGAAACTGCTAGAGGAATTTTATGCTCTTCTGACTTGCTGGACTCACCAGGCCTTATGGGTTGCCCTGTCTGCTTTCCCTGAGGTTTCAGGCTTTGGTTCCCACTCTCGTTTTCTCCTTGGCAGCATCCTTTCCACCACCCCCATGATGCAACTGGGCACCTGTGGGTACCCCTGTGCAGGGGTGTGCTGGAAGCTGGCATCCTAACTCCATGCCTAGTAATGTCACTTGGTAGCTTGAAATCTACCATAGTGGAAATATTTACATCAAGGAAGTTGGCAAACACTACAAGTTAGGGGTTTATTTACTTCCAGAGAGCCAGTTAAACCTTTCCTAGTACACCACTGCCCCTGGGGCTACAGCGTGGCTTGACAAGCTCAATAGTACTTGCCTCATTCTCTATCTGTTTGGCCTAGGGTCATTGCCAGAAGGCACTTAGCTATCTCAAGGCAGTGTTTCCAGACGCCACTGTGGCCCTTTTGGTCTGCTGTGACCAAATCCCTAGCTCTGACACAAGGCCTTCTTGTTGCAGTCAGGCCTAGCTCTTGCCATGATCCTGGATTGGCCTGGACCGGTGCATTGAAGCATCTTTTATGTCAGACACATTGTCCTTCAGCCTTCCTGCACTGGCACTGTGCACCCATGCAGGTGTGTGAGGGTGGATGTGAGGGTGGAGGGCGAGGCCCAGCTTGAGCTGTGGGCCTGGGCCCCCTTTCTAGCTTCAGTTTCTTTCCCCACAGAACGAGCTGAACTCACAAGGTCCAGCGCATACTCTGTGCCCAGGGAGTCACCCTGAATAGTGCTGCCTCCTGTGCCCCTTGCCTGGGATGCACGCCTGCCTTGCGTCTTTGCCCTGCCCTGTCCCCCAGGGTAAGTGGGTGAGTTAGAAGAAGGTCTTTCCAGAGGCGGGTATTTTGTGAGTCTTTGAGTATGTGACTGGGTATTTCTGTGTGTCTGTGTGTGCAAAACCTGAGTGTGTTCTTTCCCTGCCAGCCTTACTCGCCACTCTGCCCTGGGCTTGCTGAGGCTCTCTCAGGGCCAGGGTGTGTGAGGAAGGGCAGCTTCTCAGGGTGCAGTGGGCACTTGGCTCAGAATCCTTCCCATACCTGACAGAGGGGATTCTGCATCAGCAGGTGTTGTGTGGACTGCAGGCTCTTGGGTTCTAGAGATTGTCGTGGTGTCCCGGTTTCTAAGGGCTTCCCAGGGTTCAGATGCGCCCTGGGTGAACACAGCCCACAATTTGGGCAAGGCCTCCCATCTCAGTGCAGCGCTCAAGGGCGGGCGAGGTTCATTTTTCCCAGCCTAGGGTCATGCCGCTTGCCTGCACTGTCTCCTCAGCTCCACACACAGCCTGGTGAGATCGTGTGCCTCTTTTTCAGTAGAAACTGAGGCTCAAAGTGGTTAAGTCCCTGTCTACAGTCACACAGCCCATAAATGTCAGGAGGAAGATTTGCCTTAGACTCAAAGGTCCACGCTGTGTCTCACTGTCACCACACTGCCTGAGGCAGGGAATGGAGGTCCACTCCTGCAGACTCACCTTGCCCTGTGGTGCCTCTGGTGGAGTCCACACTTTTTTGGGCTGTATTCATTTCAAACCACTGATGCCATGTCTGCCTCCACCGAGCAGCCTGCCTAACTGCTTCCCCTCTTCTTCGGTTTTCACCACACGCAGTGTGCTCAAGGCTGTGGGGGTCTGTGGGGCTTCTTGTAGCTCCTTCTGTCCTGGAGAACCCACTGTGAGCCTGGCCTGGTGCCTCCCTCAGTCACAACTGCTTGCCTCTGGGCCTCCTCTGCTGGAACACAGCGTCGTCTTCTCACAGATGTCTCCTGAGAGGCTCAGGCAGGAATCCTGGGTGGTGGCTGCCCAAGCTGAGCCTGGTGCTTCTGTGAGAAAGGCAGAATCCGTCCTGCTTTGTGTCTAACATCAGAGGCTCAGGAACAGGCTGAGGAGGGCTGACTCTGCAGTGATGGCGGGGCAGGAAGACAGCCAAACCTCAGTTTCCTCATCTGTAAAACAGCTACAGTGCTGTGGACCCTGCCTGGCAGTGGGGAGGACCAGCTGAGATGGTGCACACCTGACACCTTGGCCAAAGTGTGAGGCTGCTGCTGGAAAGCCCGCCACTCCCTCAGCAAGCACTGTCCCCACAGGATGTTGGCTCCATTTGCCTGGTCCCGAGGTCCTTGGGAACAGCCAGGGGCAGGGTGTCTGTGGCCTGTGGGATCTCTCCTCTACTTCCTGGGGAGATGCATGGTTCTCTTCCAGAGTGGGCAAGCACACACTCTGGGGCCAATTCGGTGGTTCCTTCTGGAAGGCAGGCACTCTTTCTTGGTGGCGCCTGCACTCAGGCCTTCAGGCTTCCTCTGTGGCCCCTTCTCCCTGCTGCTCATCCTCAGGAAGAAAGCAGCAGGGAGGATTTGGCCTCCTGACTGGCTGGACACCCTCCCAGGGCCTAGGCCCCTCTGTCCTGCCTTATTGGCAGCTCCTTGGCCCCCCAGTAGATCAGTGCTCTCTTGACTGTGGAAAAACCTCTGGTATCCCTGGTAAGATGGTGCAGGGCTTTGCAGGGAAGATGACAGTGCTGCAGGGAGGGAGAGGCCTTCCCCTTCTACCCTTGTAGGCTGGGTCTTTTCTGGGCTGGGTGGGGGGTGCTCCCCATTCAGCCTCTCTGCAGTAGGCCTCAGATTCCTTGCTGCAGCAGAAAAGTAGCAATGCCCATAAGCTCCTGAATGTAAAGGCAGGAAGACTTGGTGCTTGAGATTTGGGACTTTGGGTTTGGGGCCTGACTCAGGCTTAACCGTTTGGGAGGTAAGGAGGTACTGGGGGCAGAGCAGCAACCAAGCCTGCCACAAATAGTGTGGAAATAGAGATTGCCCAGCAAAAGCTTAGACATGGCTGTGAAGACTGAGGGGAACTACATTCTGCTCACATAAAACCTCCTATTTGAGAAAGCAGAGATGGAGTATTTGGTCCCACCTAAATTTTAAATGTCGGCCAGGCCAATTTATACTGTGGGGCCAGGCACTGGGCTGTCCTGACAGCAGGTCCTGCTTTGCCACTTCCCAGCTATGGGACTTGTGCCAAGTTACTTGTCCTCTCAGAACCTCATTGTGCTTGTTTGCAAAATGGGATAGTAATATAGGCCTTGCAAGTTCTCCTGAGTACTAAGTGAGAAAACATCTGCAAAACACAGGTAAAGCTGCACTCCCCGACTCAGTAAATGCTGCTAAGATAGTGACAGTGACATAAAGAACTGCTGAGAATGACATAATGCATGTGATGGAGGCCGATCCATGGGTCTCATTTACTCCATAGTTAGCCAAGACATAATGAATGTGAAATGTTTCCCTGTGTCTTCAGCATTTTGGTGTCTCCCTTTGCTCTCGTGTCCAATCAACATGACCTGAGCCTCCTCCGATTGTGGTGGAAACTGTTGCTCTGCACAGGATTTCTGGGGGTGTGAACGAGGAGTGAGTCTTACCTACTGAATCCCAGGCCCTGCTGAATGTTGGTTCCCACTAGCCACTCTCAGCACCGCCTTGCCCTAAACAGAAGCTGCCCTTGGTTTCCTCCCATGAGCACCTCCTGGGAGGTGGTCAGCAGGACAGTTTGTCACTTAAAATTTGGGAAAACAGGGAAGGATAGCTACTCACCTGGATCTCAACTCCAAGAATTCTAACCCTTAGCCCTAGCCCCAGTCTTTATAACCTTAAACCCAACCCAGAACTGGAAACAACTTACCACGCAATACTGGATCTCCGTCTTTGTAGACTAGGCCAGCCACAGGCAGCCTCTTTGGCCCTGGGCTTCAGCAGGGATGGGCTCTCAGTCCTGGCTCAGCACCTCCCCTCTTCTCCCAACCCTCTGTCTCCAGGAGGCCAGCAAGCAATGCTGCAGTTCTGCCCTGCAGGGCCCATGTGTGCTCCCTTTTCCCTCTCTGCCTTGGTCTAGCCTTGGCCTGGTCCTTCCCACAGAAAAAGGGTTATTCAGGCATTTTCCTCCAGAAACCTTGAGCACCGAGCAACACAGCAACTTGCAGATGCTTTGACACAACCATTTGTCTTAGCCTCATCTCAGATCTAGTTCTTCATCAGGGCTTTCTGCCCACTCTGCTCCTCCTCCTACCACCAGGATGTAATTAATACAGGAGCATGGGAAATGTGCACCGAGAGCAGCCCTCCAGGTTCACAGATTTTTTTCCCTTCTATTGGTCGTAGCTGGGGTTGATTGAAACCCCCTGTGACTGCCCCATGGCTGTTCGTCCTGCCAGACACAGTCTGCCTCTGGAGCACACAGCAGGGCAGAAGGTACTTCTGCCATTGTTGGAATCCCCAAATTTCCTATCCCCCTGCCACTGCACAATCGCCTCTGTCCACTGTTCTTTGCTCCATTTCTCTGGCCTTTGGATGCCTGGTCTGTCTTCTGGTCCCCATCACTCAAGGACATGCTTTATCACCACCCCTGCTGCCTCCTCCATGCCACTGATGTGCCCCCAGCTTCATCCACTACTCCTTGGGGCCTCAAAAGAGGGGCTAAGTAAGTATAGGGCTGACTACATTGGAGGGAATGGCTTCCATCGGTCCTGGAGGAAGCCAAGCCTCCAGGCTTTGTTCATGCTATTCCATCTGCCTGAATGCTGTTCCCTCTCCCACCTCTCTGCACCCATTGCAAACTCCTCCTCCATTCCTCGGCTTAAAGTCATTTTCTTGGGAAACTCTCCCTGACCCCCTGAAAAAGTTAGGCTTTGTCCTTGTTTAATTGTAATTTAACTATTTGATTGTGCTGTTATGGGCTTAATTATACTTCTGTTTCCTCCACTGTGCTGGGTGAGGGCAGGGACTGTCCCTCTAAGACTGTGCTCAGCAGGCTGCCTGGAACAGTGTCACTTAGTAGATATTTATCCTTTGTGCAAATGAATGAATGAATGAATGAATGAATGCTCCAGGCTGTGGGGTTCGGGGCTGGGCCTCAGCACTGAGCTCTTTTGTTCTCTGCTCCCCGGTGCTGCCGGGGGTAGGTCGCCCCAGCGCTGGCATCCTGCGAGTCTTGCTCACCTCCGTGGTTCTGAACCTCTTTTTCCTCCTGGTTCCTGGGCTGCTGTTCCAGGTCGCTGGGCTGGAGCCTCCCCCAGATTTTGTCCTTTAAAACTCATTGATTTTTGTGCTGACTTTTACAGTACAAATGTCATCGTTAGATAAAATAATTGAAGCGGGTAATCTATTCGCTGAGCTCACACGGCCCCTCCCACTCTGCTCAGCCTGGTGCACCGGTGAAAGCACTGCCGGGGTTTGTTTTGACAACTGTTCCCCATCTGGGGTCCGAGGACTACGGCCAGCTGGAGTGAGCAGCACCTGGTGGTGCAAGGGCCTCAGGCCTGAGACCCTTGCCTGCCACGCCAGTAGCTTCCGAGATGGACAGGGTGATGCAAGCAGACGGGTGAGGCTGAGCAGGCGATCACATACCAGCGGGGGGTGCTGGGCCACTCTTCCTCCTCTCTGTTCTTCATCCTCTCAGCCATTTGGTGGGGATAATCATACTTCCCTAGAAAGAAGATTAAGAGACCACAGATGGACTGCCCGCACCGTCCCTCCTCCCGAGTGGGGACTCAACAAACATTGTCTGACCCAGGCCTCCCACACGGAGTCCCTGCTCATGACTCTGGGCCAGAGGGGCAACCAGAGACCAATTGTAGGGGCAAGGCTCAAAGTCTCAGCCTCTGACCCTTTCTCTGCCTGCCAGGTCGGTGGCTGACGCTATCAGTCCAAAGAATCATGCTCACGGTCTTCATCACTGGGTTAGCAGCTTACATGTTAACAGAAGATCTTTAAGAAATGCGTCAAAAAGTGCTGCTCTGGGGCTTGTGCTCACAGGACAGCTATGCCCCAAAGCCCCTAGCTCTGCGTCTGCTGTGGGCCTCAAGGACAGGATGGGCCATGGAGTGACTCACCTGGGCCTGATGGAGACAGCTGGCAGTGCCATGGCCCAGGGCAGCCATGAGCTCAGATGCAAGTGCGAGGCCAGGCTGTGCTGCTCCTACTCCTGTTGTTCCAAGTGGTTCCAGCCTGCCCTATGCCAGCCTGGGATGCATAAAGGGCACTGAGGGCACTGGCCCATTGGAGGTCCACAGAGTCACTCCCACTCCCTGCTTCCACCTCTCCAGTGTCCTGGCCCTCAGTTTCGGAATCTCAGCCCCTGTGTTTCCTCAGGTTCTTGTACCCTAATGTGCTACTTACTTGGTACAGGCCTCTCCAACTCAACAAACCCCTGACACTGGCTTTCAGAAGGCTCCTTCAGGCCCAGGCCCATGATGGTGGATCAGATATATGCCCCCTGCCAGGCTGCCCACCTGGAGAGAAATCTGCAACCCCAGGACTCTGTTTGCTGTAGCCCATCTCAGCCCTGGGCACAGGGCATGGCCCAGAAGGTTCTCTCTGGGTGTTGGGACAGATACCCAAAGGCCATTCCCAAAGAATAGTAAAGCCAAGAGGAATGATGATTTCTCCATTCAGTGGGTCATGGACAACCCCATCCTGCCCACTAGTGTGCACCCTCCTGGCTCCAGGTCTAGATAGACTTTATGCTTCTATACTTTTGAAAAGGTGGCCCCAAGACCCTTTTTATGCATAGGACACCCCTGTTTTTAGGGTTGGATTTGCAGAATTGGGAATGGAAATTGAATTTGAGCTACTGTGTGGCTTATCCATGGAAAGCTTCTGAAAACAAACAAGATTGGCTGCCCTTTGCTTTTAGGTGAGAGAATACACAGTTTGCAGTCAGCTGGCCCCAGTAGGCTTGGGAAAGGAGGAGCTGTTTGGCTGGGCTTTGGGTGGCTGGGATGGGGATGTATGGCTCTTCTTCCTGTTCCCTGCAATGGGGTGAGGGTCCCTGGGCCTCAGCAGGGACACAGTCATCATGGCCCCATGATTTTGCCCTTTTCCTGTCTTTATTCCTGGGGCAGTTCCCTCCTTGTGATGGCTGCACCCTCTTCCCTTTTTCCTCCCTGGGCCTTGCTGCCTGGGACACCACCCACCCAAGGCCCCAAAGGGTGCAGGGGTCCATCTGGATAAATTACTAACCCCAGGACACATTCATACATATTCATTTGTTCAATATTTAATTTTAATTAGAAGTGGAATGGCTTTGCAAAAACACCCTGCCACAGCCCTACCACTGGTTGGGTGTCTTGCCGTCCCTCCAGAGCAGGCCAGCTGCCAGGAGCCCTTCTTGGGTGACCACCAGCATTTTCCTTCAGTAAACAGACAGTGACAATTGGAAGTTTGCACAAAATACAACACACTTGTTTTTCTGCCTTCTCTGTTGGTTTGGTTTTAGCAGGAAGAAGCTGGATGTAAGTTTTCTTTGATTTTTTTCTTGGTTTCTGAGTGGACTGAGATGTTGTTGTCAATTCCTCCACCTCCAGCCATCTTAGTGATCCAGTTCCATTGTGACCACCATCACCTGCTTGTAAGCCTGTGGCTTGCGCAAGTCAGCCAGCAAGTCATCTTCACCTGCTTGCTAAAAACCCTGCCCAGAACCAGGGTGATGTGGTGGAGATGTGCAGCATTTTTGGGAAGGCAGATTCTGACTGATGAGAGATAAGCCCTCCTAGAGACTCCCTCAAGCACTCATGGCCTACAGAGACCCTCAGTTCCCCAGCCTCAGCTCCTAAGGTTACTTTTTGGCTTAGGGCACTCACTGAGCCTCACTGTTCTCATCTGTGTAATGGGGTTAGGGCATGTCTCATGGGAGAAACAGGAGTGCTCAGTGGGGGTAGCACACATCAGCCTGCCCCAGAGCCTGGCACCAGGTGAGAGCTTCATAAATGCTGTTCCCTCCCTGCAGTTGCCTGTCCTGGCTCAGCTTCTCAGACTGAGTCACTCCTCCAAGTGCCCTGTCTTTCCTCTTACACCACCCCCTACCCAGGCTTCACAAACCCCTAGCTACCTGAATGTGCCTGAATGTGCTAGGATGTCAGGCCCTGTATTTCCCTCCTGACACACCTTGCTACCAGCTTATTTTCTCATGCTGTCTCTTATTCCTAAAAGCATGGCTCACACCTTAGCTCTTTGGGTCACTGGGGTTGGGCGGCCAGGGTGTGGGAGTTTCACATCGTGTAGCCTGTCTGTTGTTGTTGGTGCTATCAGTTGAGAGGTGGGAGGCCTGGGACAATGCACAGCTTTCCTGAGAGCCAGCAGGGTAAACACTTTTTCACAAGAACACCCTCGTTCTTGAGTATTGAGGGGAGCACCCAAACAGATGTTGAGAGATCAAGGCAGGATTTTGGCCTCTAAGAATAAAGATGCTTTGTTTCCAGCATGCTGAGCGTGTGCTCGGACAGTGGGCTACACCGTTCTAAGAGAACAGCTTTTGGACTGGAGTCTCCTAGACTCCATTCCCTGCTTTACTGCTTATACCCTGTGTGACCCTGGGCAAGTCACTTCACCTCTTTGAGCCTTAGGCTACTGATCTGTAAAAATGGGGTTATTATTCCCCCCTGGAAGGACTTTTGCAAGGGCTAAATGAGGGAACACATGGCTCCTGGCACATCGTAGGCCCTCAGCTTATGCTGTGGCCTTCTTCCTACGGCACTGGGGGTTGCCGATGATGAGCTTCTTTCTGCTTGGCATGTCTGGGCAGGCACCTGGGTCTGAAAATGGTGACCACCAGCAGGTTGCTGGTTTCTGGCCATTCAGCCTTCTGACCCTTTGTTGATCATGCCTCCTTCTTCCCCTCCACTCTGAATGCCAGAAGGTACACAGTGAACTTTCTTTTTGTTGGCATAATTGTGCAAGCTCTTGATGTCATTGGTCCTGAAGAATTACTCCAGAGTGGCAATGCTAGCTAGTTGGTCTGCAGGAGGCATGGCAGCTGGGAGGGGAGGGGCAGAGTAGGTGATCTGGACTGAACTGGGAATTCCACGTGGTTGAAATGAAATTTGTGCTTTGGTGAGGTGCATGCAGCAGGGATGGAGGACAGGCACACAGTGAGCATTTGCAGGATGCCTTAGGACTCAGCTGTGGCTTTGGCAAGACCGAGCATAGCATATACATCTATGGCTGGCTCATTTGTGTAGACATCAGACCCGTCCTGGCTTAATCCCCCAGTTGAGGGCTTGGTGTTCTGGAGGTATGGCATGGACAGGTGTGCTTTGGTTCACTTGATGATGATGATGATGATGATGATGATGATGCTGGTGTTGGTGGTGGTGATGTTGATGGTTATGATGATGGTGGTAGTGGGGGTGGTGATGATGAAGGTGATGGTGAAGGTGATGGTGAAGGTGATGATAATGGTGATGATGGCAATGTTTATGATGATGGTGATGGTGGTGGTGGTGGTGGTGATGGTGATGATGATGGTGGTGGTGGTGATCGAGCTAGTTCAGCTCTTACCACATACTGGGTACATTTACCTGCTTTGAATGTAGATTTAATTCTCATAAGAATCCTATGAGGTTGGCTTTGTTATCATCTCCATTTTATAGATGAGGAACAAAGGCAGAGAGAGGTTAAAATTGTTCATTGCTGAATGGTTGGTAAGAGGTGGAGTCCAGTGTCCACCTGGCTCAGATAGGCTCATTGTTGTACTTAAGTCCACCCTGGCTGACTTAGCCCTGTGCCGCCTACCTCTGTCCCAAGAATGATAAGCAGGCAGGCTGAGCAAAGCTGTGTCCTGTGGCACAGACCAGGCTCTGGCCCAGCTCTAACAGAGATATAGTCGTGCATTACTTAATGATGGGGATACACCCTGAGAAGTGTGTCTTAGATGGGCTCATTGTTGTACTTACTGTGTACTTACACAGACCTAGAGGGTACAGCCACCTACACACCTAGACTATAAGGGACAGTCTGTGGCTCATAGGCTACAAACCTGTACAGCACGTTACTGTACTGAATAGTGGAGGCAGCTGTAACACAGTGGTAAGTATTTGTGTATCTAAACAAATATAGAAAAGGTAATGATGTTACTGTGGCTATGATCTCACCAGGCAATAGAAGTTTTTCAGCTCCATTATAACCTTTGGGATTACCATGTTCATTGTTGACTGAAATATCATTTTGTGGTGCATGACTGTATAGTATGAACCACATATGTAATTTAAAATTTAAAAAGTAAAAAGAAAAAGGTGAAATTAATTTAGTATATTTCTTTTAGCCCATTATTGTCATTTCAACATAAATTAATATAAAGATAATTAATGGGAGGCCAAGGCGGATGGATAACGAGGTCAGGAGATTGAGACCATCCTGGCTAACATGGTGAAACCCCGTCTCTACTAAAAATACAAAAAAATTAGCCGGGCATGGTGGCGGGCGCCTGTAGTCCCAGCTACTCAGGAGGCTGAGGCAGGAGAATGATGTGAACCCGGGAAGTGGAGCTTGCAGTGAGCTGAGGTCAGGCCACTGCACTCCAGCCTGGGCGACAGAGCAAGACTCTGCCTCAAAAAAAAAAAAAAAGGATAATTAATGAAATATTTTGCACTCTTTGTTTTGTACCAAGGCTTTGAAATTCAACCTCAGCTTTACACTTACAGCCGATCTCAGTTGATTCCGCCTCATTTCAAATGCTCAGGAGCCCCCTGTGGCTCGTGGCTGCCACATCAGACAGTGTGGGATCACCCAGACTCTGCCTCAGGGTGTACAGTATGACTGGGGACATCTGCTCATATTTTGCTTCCCATTGGTCACACAAACCTCTCAGCCATGATTCAGTGTCTCCTGACTTGTCCCATGGCCTCCTGAATTGCCTCTTTGGATAATTTCCCATCTCTGTGGTACGTCTGTGACCTCACACAGGTGCTTCTTTTGGTCTGGGAGCCCTTTCAAGTGGGGTTGGAGCTGAGTCCTACAGAGCAGAGAGAATTTGGAAAGGTCAGGAGTCAGGGTGCTGCTGAAAGCCAGGACAGGCAAGGGCACATCAGCTGCTTCCCAGTGGCTTAGTAGGTGAGTGAGTAATTTCTGATGATGGTCATCGTAGCTGCAGTTCACTGGGCACCTCCACAAATGCCTGACCTTTAATTCTCACAATAACCCTGTAATGGAGATACATTTTCCCTTTTAATTGTAATCAGTGTTTTCATTGGTAGGGAGATGAAGGTGCAGAGAGGTGAGAGGTACCTTAGTTGATGGGTGGTGAAGCCAAGACTGGGGCCAGGGCTGTCTGACTCCCAGGGCCAGGCCCTTCCCCTCTGTCAGGGTGCTCAGTCTCAGGCTGATGAATGGAAATTCTTCCACGGACCCAGGAGCCCTGGAGGCTTGTGAGCAGGCCTGTGTCAGGGAAGAAACACTGGGTTGGGTGGACAAATCTGTCATGAAATGACACAGCAGAAATCTTGAGAATTCATGCTGTTTATGAAAATCCCCTTGATCACTGTCTAGGCTGTGCTGGTCCCATGCTCTGGGGGCCCAACATCCTTTCAGGGAGCTCAGCTCACCTGTGGGAACAGCTGGAGCCAGAGCCCAGGCAGCCATGCTTATGGACAGTCCCGAGGAGGCTACTATCTCCTATATTTTGGATAATGATGGAGGGGGTGCTGACAACACCTTCACTGACTGTTGGCTGTCAACTTGCATTTATAATTTGGGAGGATTCCAGGTTGTCCCTAGGGTAACCTCACTGTTACTACCTGGACTTTCCATCTGCTTTCTTCCATGGAGCCCACAGAGATGGCCTAAGAACTCAGGTTACTGGAAATACTCCCAATTCCAAGCTGTCCATGGGAGAGGTCCTGCTGGTGAGCACCTGGAGGAGAGCCGTGTTTAGGGAGATAAAAGGTTGAGCATGGTGTACAAGCCCTTCTTTACGTTTCTCCATTTGTCACTCCACTAGAAGTTCTCTGGGGGCCTCGCCATCATTCATGGCACAGGCAGCACCGTTTTGAGCTCATCACCCTTGAGCCCTCCAAGCACCCAGTGGTCTTGGCCACCCTGCTTACTGGAAATGCCCCCTTTTCCTGCTTGGGGGGCATTTGCCTTCCGAGTCTCATGCCATGTCCTTAGCCCTCATTCTGTCTTGCCCTGTATCTCTTCCTGGGCCAACATTCACATTTGTGGCTTCAGTTGTTCCTCTGGTGAGGACACAGCAAGTTACATCTGTAGCCCTGATCATGTTTGGATTCAAGTTTTCAAGCATCTGATTAAGATGTGCTTCAACACCTCACAGTAAACAAGCCCACATCAGAACTCACAGCTTCCATCCTAAGCTTGTTCCTCCTTCTCTGTTTTATGGATTCACTATTGCCACCGTCATGCTTCCGGAGGTCCTGTTTGGAAGCCTCCAAGCCACCCTAGCCTCCCCTTTCTTCCCCTCTCTCCATCCAGACAGTCAGCTTGTTCACTCTTCCACTAAGCGCCTCCTCTTTATTCTTATTCACTCCTGATACCCCTCCCCTTGGAGTCTGCCTGTCATCCTCTCTTGCCTGGTCTGTTGCCACACCTCCCACTCCTGTCTACTGTTCCCTCCAGACCACTTCTGTTGGCCCAGCCCTGTTTATGTCCTTCCCCAACTTTAGGATCTCCCTCCTATCTGAGGGTATGGACCCATTGTGCTGGGCTTTGAGACTTGAGATCACCTGGACATGACTTGTTCTAGATGTCTCTTCTGACATTACCTTCCCCATCTGCTCCTACATAGCACCATTAATCACAAGTCACACATTTTCTTGCTTCTGGGCTTTTGCTCTTGTGGTTCTCTTTTGGCAATGGGTGACAGAAACTCACCTTGAGCTACCTTAGTTAAAGGGCCGGAGCCGTCTGAGCCTCTGGCTTTGTCAAACCAGGGACTCAAATGTTGCCCTTTGGTTTCTTTACCTGTATATCGGTCAATTCCCTCACCCCAGCTTCCCCCATTGGACAAGAAACATGGCAGCTCTCACCTCCTGAGCCTCCTACCAGCTTTTTCTAGGGGGCCATCCCTCTTCTCTTAGTTACAGTTTGAAAAAAATCAGGGAAGGGCTCTGACAGGCTGGGCCTGAATCGTGATCTCTTCTGGACTAATGAGCTATGGCCAGTGCCTGGGGGACAGGTTGCATGGATGGCAGCACCCACTAGAGCTACAAGATCAGATTGGAGCAGGATAAGGAGGAATTCCCCCAAACAAGAGCAGGGAACTGTTTCCAGAAGAAGAGGGATGTGCTGGGCAGGCAACAAGTTGGGCATGCATGTGCTGCCCCTCTCTTCTCCCCTTGCTTACACCTTCCCTAGAGGCCAGGCATTCTTTTGGGCTTTCCTAGCATTTACATGTGGATGGAGTTCTGAATTTTGCAGCTTGTTGCAGCTGTCTCTACATGTGACTCCTTCTCCAGCCTGCTAGCTGGAGAGTGCTCAGCTAGGAAGGTCAGACTGGGGACTGGAACTTGCCTTGGATGTCTGGGGGCTTTGTCCTCCCCATCAGCAGGCACGGCTACCCTCGATGCCTTGCACCCATCCTGTTGCTCAGAGGTTTCCCTGCCTTCCCATCCTCCTCAGGTCTCCATCCTGCCAGTGGATTTTCAGAGCTTCCTGGAGACAAGCACACAGCCCAGCCCCGACTAGAGATTCACGACTTTCCTCCCTCCTGCCCTCTCTATTCCCCTACACCCACTAGAGAGTCCTGAGGACTATTAACCTGTCTCCTCATTTAGGGCTGATGTATATATTCAGTGGAAAAGGCAGGGGAGTGGAGGCGAGAATGGGGGACTTCCACCAGAGCTTCTGATACCTCTGATTGCCCCAGGAACCTGTGCTAACCCACAGACGATTGGATCTCCCCTTTATCCTGCTGACAGGGCTTGCGATGAGCTGCTCATATTTTATTCCTCAGGAAGTTTTATTGCTATTCCAGAATGGTAGGATTCATTCTAAATGCTTTCTGGGATGTTCATTTCCCCCTAAACTGGAAATCACTATAATTGCAATGAAAACTCTGACTCAGAATCCGAATCTGCCTTTTCAGTTGCTCTTGCAAAGTTGGTTTAAAAAAAAAAAAAAAGCAGCTATAGGTTAGGAAAGCGCCCATGTGCTGTCCCGGGCAGAGGCTGTGTGGTTGACACCTGGAAGAATGGCAGGCCAGCCGTTGAATGGGCCTGGTTGAGCCGGACAAAGTGGGCACCCAGCTATTGGCTGCAGGCAGGGGCTGCACAGACCCAGGGCCACCAGAGGACCTTCCCCAGCCTTCAGCAAACCATACAGCCCATGATGCTGGCCTGGGCAGAGGGCATCTGGCAGAGTGTGGATTTACTTTTGATTATTGTTTTTTCTGGAAGGTAAAGGGGGCTAACAATAATGAGGGGCTTCTTTATAGGAGGCATGTTCCTAAATATCAGAGAGACTCAGGGTAGGGGCTTTGGAGTCAGATTGACTTGGATTTGAACTGTGGCATTGGCACTCACCTCTCCAAACCTCAGTTATCTGTAAAGTGGGGATAATAATCGACCTGCCTTCCTGGGGTTGCTGGGGTGAGTAAATGAGATGGGGAGTGCATGGGGCTTGGCACAGTGCTGGGTGCACTGCTGGGGTGTCCCCCGGTTTTGCTCCTGGACAGGTGGCAGCGAGCAGAGGCGTGTGCTCTTGCCCATCCCACGATGGCAGCTCTTTCAATTCCTCCTCTTCAGTTTGCACAGCCTAGCTCAGGTGTGGGCTTCTGCGTCAACCCAGTGGGCTCCTGTTGGACTTGAGCTTCCACTCCTGGACAAGGAATTACATTTCTGTAATTAATTTGAACATTTTTTTCCATGTGACTTTTCTGAGCTGCTATTGCATGCCAGGCTCCGTGCTTGGATCTGGGGATATGCAGTGCTGAGAAAGATGCCCAGGATCTGGGGCCACTCTCTAAAGACACCTGCTGCTGCTGGGAGGGACCCCCTTGGATATGGAGGTTGGTCAAGAAGTCAGGGGCCCTCCTGGAGACCACAGTGTGGACTGTCATCCTTGGGGCTCTACATTCTGTTGTATCACTCTCCTGGAAGCAGCAAAGCTGGACAGAATCAGACCTCCTGGCTCAGCCCTTATTACTAGAGTGCCTGAAGCTCTCTAGGCCCCAGTTTTTTCCTCTGTAAAGCAGGAATGAAAATCCTGCCCTTGTAGGCTTGCCGTGAGGAGAAAATGAAGGGGAAAGTGTGGGACAGTGCAAAGAAGGTGCTTCATAAGCCATAAATGGGGGCTCACTTCCCTACTCCCCTGGCCCAGCATTCCTGGCAGGAAGGACATCTGCCCTTGGGAGGAGGAGAGGGGACAGTGTTGGTCCCAGCAGCCGTTTCCCATGACTGCAGCCCCACCCCACTGGCATTGATCATACTTTTAGTCCAGTTGTCTGCACCTTCCTCAGAGCCCAAGAGCAGCCCTGGCATTTCCAGGGCCTTCCGGCGGCCTGTGATGGATGGCCCCACGGTCCAGTCCTTGCTTGTGCCAGGCCTGGGCGGGTGCGGTATGTGATGGATCAGACCGAGGATGGTATTTTGGAAGGAAAATTCAAATTATATTTCAGGATAATGCCCTGCCTCCCTGGCCCCCACCCTACATCCCATTTGTAATCTGGCCCAAGAGGTTCTGGCAGGAGGTAACGAGTTTGTGATGGATGGGCAGACAGCCCCATTAGGCCTGCAGATCCTGCCTCTTAATTAATATAGATGTGGCTTTAATTTGGGGGCTTAGCAGGCATGTTTTCGTGGTGGGGCTCTGTGTGGTTGCAGAGGCCCTGGGCCACCTCTGTTGCTCCTAGCATGGCCGGGCTGCCTGGGCTGGGGTATCCAGCCGTGTCACCGCTCCGTTCTTGCAGAGCTCCCCACCTGTACTGACCAGCAGCCCCATCTTGAGCAGCATGATGTCCCTGGACATGGAATTGGGAAGCAGTGACACCCATTATTTCTGGTGTTTCAGATAGGATAGACATTAATAGCCTCAAGAGCGCAGACAATAGTAAAATGCAGCAAAATAATTAGGGAATGATGAGCTTTGTGTATTTATCAATTTTGTTTGTTAATATAATTTGTTTAATGATAGGTTTATATAATTTAATCCATACTGGCTGTGTTTAATAACTGCTTGCAAATTCCTGAAAATGTAACAATAGGCTCTGGCAAAGTGGTAGGATGGGCTCCAGCCCACTAAGTGTGTGTGAGTACAGGTGAGTGTGAACACTGGTGAGTCGGAATATCTGAGCGTGTGTGTGTGAGTGAATGTGTCAGTCAGGGAGGCCTTCCTTTGCACCCAGACTCAGGCCTGGGGCAGAATCCCGGATGCCACCTGACCTGGCACCCACTGGGCTCAGTCACTGGAGGCTCTGTGGCACCCTGGAGCTCAGACAGAGTGAGGTCCCCCTGTAGAAGTGGCGTCGGGAGGCCCACAGTGAGGGGTGGTGGCATCTGTGGGCCCCTTGCTGTGGCTTCACTTCCAGCTGTGGTTGCTACTGTCCCTTCAAAGACAGGTTCCCGAGGAAACAAATTAAACCCGAGTAAATATCAGAGAGTAATTATGTAAATTAAATACATAATTTAAAGAACACTTGTCATGAGGTCAGTGGAAAGCTGTGAAGACAGAAGCCTCCCTGTCAGGGCTGGCAAGGCACAGGTGGGTGAGGGGCGGCAGCCGCACTGGAGAGGATGGGCTGCTGTTCTGAGTGGCCTGCCCTTCACATGGGCTGAGTCCCAGGTGCTTCATATCTGTCCTTCCATGTGCCCCTCACGGTGGTCCTACCCCTAGACAGCCTCACTCTGCTCAATTTAGAGGCAGTGGCTGAAGCTCAGGGAACTTAAGAGCCATGCCCAGGCCAGAGATGGCCACCCGTGAGTCCACCTCCCCTGTGGCAGGCCCCAAAACCCAGGCTCTTTCTCCCACAGGGGGGCCACAGCCCTGCCTTGAAGTGGCCTCCCTGAGAGCTAGGCAGCAGCTGCTCAGGCTGTGGGGACTCTTGGGCGCAGAGCGGGGCTTCAGGGCTCACTCCAGTGCGGTGGCTCTGTTGCTGTCATCCTTTCTTTGCCTCAGAGACAGGAGGCAGTGGGCAGGAGTGGTGGGCTTGGCATGGCTGGGCCCTAGGCCCTGGTCTCAGGGTTTTTTGGCACCCTTGCTGTCCAGAAATGCCACTGTGGCTATCCTGTTGGGGGCACACAAGGCCCCACACCCCTCATACCAAAACAGAACCAGGCGCAGGTCTCCAGCTGGGCTGTTGGGTTCCATGAGGCCTTTGATCCTGACATCCTCTCGGTCTGGAATACTCCCTCTCTTGTCCATGCAGAAAATGCCTCTTCATCCTGCAAGTTCCAACTCCTGACTCTCTGAAGGCTTTCTTGAGACCTTCCCTCTGTCTGGGGAAACAAATCCCTTCTCGTGCACTCCCTGGTGTTCCTAGTACATCCTCAAACACTGTTTTCTTGTCCGTTTCCTGTTGGACTCCCTGACAGAAGGACAGGATCTGATCCTTCTCTCTAGTATCCACAATAGGGCATGGCCTGGTTGGGCACCATACATAGGCTTGGAGCAAGCCTGACTGGGTGAGATAGTGTGGGGCAGTCCCATCACCCTGTCACTGAGAGGGTGGGAGTTGTGGGCAGTGACCAGGGCAGGCCCACACACATTCCCCACCAGAGCAGATCCCGAGACACTGCTGGTCCCAGGGATCAGGAGGGCCCATTGGGTGGGTGGGTGACAGTCCCTGGGTGGCCCTCGGACAGGTCTGCAGAGGTGGAACCCAGCCCAGGTTGCTTCCAAGTTAACTCAGTTGGGGCTGCTCTTTCTAGTAGAATGGGCTTTACTCAGAGTGATAATTTACAGAACTAATGAAGATGCTACATTTCACTGTGTAATGTCACTTATTAATACTGATTGCAAATTAACAGCTGGTAATGGCATGCATCACGGTTTCCTCTTGCCATTCTTAAATGCCAGACTCCAGCATTTGACCAGCCTGCTGCACTGTCTGGAGTTCTGTATGCCTGCGGTGGCCATTAGGTAGGTCTGGGGTGGGGATGGGGGTTTCCATGTGTTGGTACACAGAGAGCAGAGCCCCTTATGGTAGACAGCTCTGGGGTTGAATCCCAGCTCTGTTCAGAGCCAGTGACTTATCTGTGAAATGGGCATACTCTGGTAATTCCCTATGGGTGCTCAGGCTCAGGTGAAATGTGTGTGCCGGCCACCTACCTCAGCATCGCCAACCAGACCATTGCAAACATGATGGGGTTTGCAAACCTGCCTCCTTCTCATCCCTTCCCAGGTGCCTTCAGCTTGTTGGTGAATAAGGCTAAATACCTCTGGCTCTAGAGTCAGAGGCCCTGGATTTGAGCCCCTTCCAAGGCTAGATAAACTCAGGCAAGACATGAGGGTGTCATAGGGATTAAATGAGACAATATGTGCAAATTACTTCACATAGTGCCTGGCAAGAAGGCAGACCTTGATAAGATGTGCTGTGTTCTAGTAAGCTTGGGCTGCCATAACAAATACCTCATACTGGGGGACTTAAAAAACACACATTTAATTCTCACAGTCTGGAGGCTGAGAAGTCCAAGATCAAGGTGCTGGATCTGACGTCTGGTGAGGGCATTCTTCCTAGTTTGCAGTTGGCCATCTTCTCTCAGTGTGCACACCTGGTAGAGAGAAAAAGATCTCGAGTCTCTTATGTTCTTATAAGGCCACTAATTCCAACCAGGAGGTCTCTGCCCTTATGACCCTAGTTACCTCCCAAAGCCCCCTCTTCTAATACCATCACATTGAGGGTTAAGATTTTAACGCATGAATTCTGGGGGAGCACAAACATTCAGTCTGTAACATGCTGTTACGATTATGCCATCATTGGTTTGGCCGTACCATGGAGAGACGTCATCAGGCTGTGGCATTAACAAAATCCAAAGGCATCAGCTTTGGAGCCCCTGGAAATTCACATGTGGCTGTTTGGACAAACACTTGGAAATTACTTCTCTAGATTTGCTTCTCTACTTAAATGAAAGAGGGATCCAGAAAAATACCCAGAGCTCCTTCAAAGCAATGATGTGGGTCATTCCTCTGTGTTCTGAAGGAGGAGCTCAACTTCTCTGGCCTTCAGTTTTTTCATCTTTCATGATACGGTTAGCCTTCCTCACAAGCCACAGAGAGGGAGAAAAGAAATGAAGCATTGAAGAATCCAGCAGCTCAGGGAGAGGGCACCAAGCACCCAAAGACTGGAGGCGAGCCTCCTGCTGGGCGCCTTTGGCTGGGGTCTTGCTCCTGCCCCGAGGGGCCTGTTGATGCAGGAAAGAAGCTTGTGGGGAAATGCCATGCTGATTCCTCATCCTGAAAAAATGGCGTCAAAACAGCAGGGCTCTGAAAACCATCCCTGCAAATCATAGAGGAAGAACTGCTAAAATCATTACCAAATACCTCGTAAGTGAAAGGTGACAGAAAATCCAACTTTATTTGTGAAAATTCTAAAAATCATTAGCATATTATGGATTCCTTAAAAATATGATCTCACTCAGTTGATGGAAGGGAATTGTAAATCAAAGGGACTATTTATTGCAGTGGGAACAAGGGACCTGCCAGATTAAAAGAAAATATTGAAGGAGCCAGAGATTTGAAACATGAAAGACAGTAGCAGATAAACACCGTGGAATTTTATCCAAATACTGGAACCCAACTTGGAACACAAGTTGGTGAAGAATTATTTTATAAAGTCATTTTCATCATAACATGTGTAAAATGCAAATCTTGATAATTATGTAAATTAGTTACTTGGCATAATTTACTTAATTCAAAGCACTTAATGTAGCGTGGTATGTTTTTTCCAAAGTGCCGGAGTAGACGTTTATTTTAAATTGTTTTTAATCTCGATCTTCCAGCCTGATTATTTAAAATGTTTTTCCCTGTGTTTGTTTTTTAAATGGAAAGGAGTAGAACTCTGTGGGAAATTGGAACGTCGTTGGATCAGCCGAAACCTTCCATTGTTAGTGCCCCAGGCAGGGGATGTGGGTACGGCTCATTCAAGGTCCCTGTGTCTGAAACAGCACACATGTGAACAAACAGTGTGAACGTGCCCATACGGAGTCATCCAGACCACCCACTCCCTTTCCTGAATCTGCCCTTATGTGGCTCTGTGGCTGGTTCTGAAACCTGTCTGAGCAGAAGGCTCCTGGGTACTATCAGCCCTTATTAGAGGCAGAAACTTGTTTCCCTTCTCAAAGAGTTTTCATGACAGACCTTCCCCTTCAAGCCACTTTACAACTTTGGAATTTCCATGATCACAGAAGGGAGAGATGACCTTTTTAGTTTTCTATTGTGTCACCCGATTGTCAGGATGGCACCTCCCTTCTTGATGAGACTCTAGAACAAGAGAGATGATTTGTTCATTTGGGAGCCCTTTTGGGGGCATTCCCTGCACTGATGAGAAGGTTGGAAGGGAGCTGACAGCCGCTGAACATCTATTTTGCACTGTGCCAGCTGTGATGTATGCCCCTCACTGAAGGATCTAAGGCCTCCTAGGAGGAAGGTGGGGTTGGCTCTGCTTTGCAGGTGAGAAAATGGGCTCAGAGAGGTGGTTGCCCAGGATCACCCAGATAGTGAACCCAGGCTTGTGCTTATTCTGTGCACCCCTGGGGGAGGAGGGCAATGGGGCTGCTTCTCTGTGCCTTTTCCTAAGCTCTGAATCTCAGACCACCATGAAAGATAGTGGTTTTGTTTTTTTTTTTTTGACAAGTAAAAGTTATGTTTTTATGATATACAACATGTTTTGATATATGGATACATTGTAGAATGGCTAAATCAAGGTAATCAACATGTGCATTATCTCACATGCTTATTTTTTTTTGTGGCGAGAACACTTAAAATCGACTCTTTTATGAATTTTCGAATATGCAACGTATTGTTATTAACTATAGTCAACATTTATACAATAGATCACTTGAACTTATTCCTCTTGCCTAATTGAAATTTCACCTCCTTTGACCAACATCTCCCCAATCCCCTAACTCTCGAGCTTCTGGTAACCACCTTTCTATTCTCCATTTCAAGTTAAACTTTTTCACATTCCACTTGTAAGTGACATCATGCAGTATTTGTCTTTCTGGGTTTGGTTTATTTCACTTAGCATAATCTGCTCCAGGCTCATGCACATTGTTGCAAATGACAGGATTTCCTTCTTTTCAAAGGCTGAAGAACATTCCGTCGTGCATGTACACCACGTTTTCTTCATCCATCCATCGGCTGGCGAGCACCTAGGCTGATTCCCTGTCTTGGCTATTGCAGAGTGCTGCAAGGAGCACGGGAGTTTTAATACAGGTTTTATTATGATTTAAGTATGGCAAGGCCAATACATTAGGCGATGACTACCATTGAAAAGATCATTTGTTATACTTGCAGATTCCCAGAGACGAGGGCCTGCCTTGCTAGCGGATGCCACAGGGAAGCAGAAGGGAGGAGGGGGGATACTATGGGCAAGAATCGGCTGTGCTTTCCATGGGGAGGAACAGGCGAGGCAGAGTAGGTGGGCTTAAGATTGGCTGATGGGAATAAGCCCAGTGGGCTCTGGGGCATAGAGTTGTCCCTGGTTGTCTGGTACCTGGCCCTGGGGTGATTGGGACAAGTGTATAGTGGCCCTGAGTGTGAGATCCCAATATAAAATGTGCTCGGGGTTCTGGGCTCTGGATTGGTTGGTTTGCAGATAAAAGGCATGCTCTGGAGCAAGTTGCTTACTAACCCAGGGAGAGACAGGCCCTCCAGGGTAAGCAAGGCCCCAGATGTCAAAGCATCGAAAGGTAAAAGATGTAAGGAAGGGGTCCAGTTTTAGTCTTCTGCTTATGGCTAGCCAGTTATCCCAGCCCCACTTAGTGATAGGGAGTCCTTTCCCCATTGCTTGTTTTTGTCAACTTTGTTGAAGATCAGATGGTTGTATGTGTGCAGCTTTATTTCTGGGTCCTCTTTTCTGTTCCATTGGTTTATGTGTCTATTTTTGTACCAGCACCCCTATGCTGTTTTGGTTACTGTAGCCTTATAGTATAGTTTGAAGTCAAGTATGTGATGCCTCCAGCTTCGTTCTTTTTGATTAGGATTGTCTTGGCTCTTTGGGCTTTTTTGGTTCCATATGATACACTCTGAAACTAAAATAAAAGTTAAATAAATAAGTTCCTATCTTTGGGAAAATGATATGGTTAATACAGAGGGTGGAGGTTTTTGGGGTGAGGGATGGGATGTCAATCTGGAGGACCTCAGGGCCAGGCCTACCATGAGTGTTGTCTGGGCAGCTGGGATTGTGATGGGGACAGGGGAGGCCTCCCTCCCAGACAAGACTCTCCCAGATGAGACCTTGGGCAAGAAGACTTAGAGCAGTAGCCCTGTGCTGCTGAAGCTGGCGGGACACCATCATTCTACTCACCTGAATGCAGCCCTTGCCTAGGCTCTGGGGGACCTTGCCACCCCACGACGGGGGAGCCCTGCTTCCAATTTTACCAACAGCTGCTGGATGTGCCATACCTTTGCTGAATTGCCCCTGGGCCTGCTTGGTACCCCTCTGACTTCCACAGAGAGTCATCTACATGGATCGATTGCAGGGAATTCATTTATTTATGAAATACTCTCTGCAAATGCAACACATTCTGGCAATAGGAGGTACTCAAGAAGTGGCAGATGGGAGCCACTCCTTTCTTCAGGGTCAGCGTCAGTCTTACCCTCAGGACCCAGAGCTCCTCCAGGACAGGGCTGTGAAGTTTTAAAATTCTGCTGTTCTGGAACCAAGCATAGGGCCTGGCCCAGGACAGTGCTCAGGAAATATGTGAGGAAGGAAGGAAGAGGGCGGGAACGGAGGAAGAGGAAATGCATAGCTGAGAAGCCGAGGTGTGAGGTGTGTGGAGGTGAGGCTCCAGATGGATTCCAGTAGGCAGAGGGCAAGGGTATCCCCTGTGATTGGAGCCACAGCAGGTAGTTCTTTGGGTTCTCTTGGAAACGGCAGACCCTGCCACCATCACACCTGCTCCGCTTGCAACAACTATGGTGACGTTAGGAGCTGGTGGTGGGAGGGGAATGTGCAGTGAAAGAGGAGAGGAGGCTGGGCAGGGCTCTTAGAAGTGAACTTGAATTATGGGTAAACTACATCTGGGAAGAAATTCAAAGCATATCTTTGGGGGCTCAGATAGGAAAGAAGTAAAAAAAAAAGAAAGTCTGTGGAATCAAAGTTGTGTCTCAGCCTTTGGAAAATTTGCCAATAATCCAAAAACACTTCTAACTGTGAACTTCTTCTGGGTGTGAGGTGGCAGCGTTCATACATATATACGTACATTACAGATGGTAAAATATTCTCTATAAGTACTCTCAGTGCCTGGGCCCTTCTCAGAAATTGAAAATAGTAGGGGAAGCAATTTGAAATGTCTTCTTTCACTTCAATTACTTTTCAGAAAGAAAGTATCAAAAATACCCAGTATTAAAAATACTATCTGATTTTTTTCAGAGGGAGTGGAGGGATAGTCACAGCTATAACCTTAGATTTTTGAAAAAATGATTTTCCTGACTTCAGTCCCTTACTAAGTAGGGCTTTGCCTCCACCTGATACGTGGTCATCGTGTGGCTGCTGAAGTCACGCCGGGCTTCAGGCAGGTTCCCGCTGCGGCTCAACTTGATTCCATAAACTGACTCTGTACTAGGCACCAAACCTTGGGGTTTGATAAAGAACACAAATGAGAAAGGCCTAGCTCCTGTTACCCATATATTATGATTTAATATTATTAATATTATTTAATATTACTAAATTTGAAGGAGGCATGAATTTCAACTTGAGGACCTGAGATGGCCTCAGAGGGGAAGTTTGAATTGGGTCTGGATGGAGGAGTAGGGCTCTGTAAATTTCAAATTGGGAGCATCCCAGTGGAGGGTGTGTGTGTGTGTATGGAGGATGTCCAGGAGTGGGCAAAGAGCTTCTTTTTCTGGAGCCCAAGGTACATGGTTTGAGGAGGTCATGGTGGAGGCAGGTGATGAATGTTAACACAAATAGAAAATGCTGTTAGGCACGGTGAAACCCTTTCTCTACTAAAAATACAAAAATTAGGCGGGTGTGGTGGCGGGCGTCTGTAATCCCAGTTACTCTGGAGGCTGAGGCAGGAGAATTGCTTGAACCTGGGAGGTGGAGGTGGCAGTGGGCTGAGATCGCGCCACTGCATTCCAGCCTGGACAACAAGAGAGAGACTCTGTCTCAAAAAAATGCTATTAGGACCACAGTCTCTTAGGTACTCAAAATGTCTGGAGTCTATTTTGTGCACAATAATGAAGTCTCTAGAAGACTTTTTGTTTGTAACTTGATTGACTGATAATTTTGAGGATATTAATTTCTTGGCAACTCTTACATAAATTGTGTTATTTGTTGAAGGTTTGGAGGAGGGCTGTATTGTGAGCAGATATAATCTCAAGAGAAAAAATTCTTGTGGAATGTGTTAGAGGGCAGATGCTAGGAGCAGGGGACCCTGCAAGACACTGTTGCATGAATCCTAGGGAGGAGGTGATAGTGCTGAACCTGAGAAGGGAGAGTGGAACTCAGGAAATGTTTAGGAGGAGAAGTTGAAAGGCTTCCGCCAGTCCAGGATGTGGGCCTCGTTAGTGCATGTGTGGTGATGCTCTTCTTAGACACGTGAGAACAGACATTGCAGGTAGTACCAGGGGGAAGTCCAGGACTAGTGGGAATGTGACCGGGAGCGTGTGAGGGAGGAGAAGGGAAAGCAGGTGAGAGCAGAGGGGCGTATCATTGTGCTTGCAAGTCCAGGGGGAGAGGGCATTAGGCAGGGCTGCAGGCTGGATGCTGGAGAACCGTGGAAGACAAAGACCGAGGAGGGCCCCTGTTTGTTGATGACTTTGGCAGGAGCTTTAGAGCAGAGTCGTGGAGCCTGATGCAGGGGGAGAGGGCGAGTGGCCGGGATGTGCTGGGCAAGCAGGGTCAGGCGTCAGAAAGCTGGTGTGGAGGCAGGGAGGGACCTGTGTCCTCTCCTTCCCATGGGTGGTCCCTGGTGCCCACTGACCCTCAGCTTCCTTTCCTGGCAGTTCCACAGTCCAGCCTTGTCATGGGGCGAGCAAGGATCTTCTTCATTTGATGTCAAAGATGCTTCATTCTGGAACTTTCTGTGTGCTGTTTCGCTCTCCTGGAATGTTCTTCCCAAGGGTTTTCCAGAGCTGCTTCTCCTCACCGAGGCAGGGTCTTTCCTATCCCACCCTGAAGTCCCGGCCAGTCCAGCATTTATTTCTTTGGCTCTTCTCGCTGTTGGAAATTATCTCTTTGTCTTTCCTGCTGTTGATTTGTTCTGGTTTGTTCTCAGCCTCTGAAATGTTAAGTTCTGTGATACAAGAACCCCAGGGGCTCATTCAGTTTTGTTTTCCCATACCCAGGGGAGAGACAGATACAGAGTGCTCAGTGAGTACTGGGGGAAGAAGGAACGGATGGGTGCTGGCAGGCAGAGAGGCGATGTCAAGGCCTGACCCGGGCACCGTCACCTTGCATTCCTCGCAGAAGTGGACTGGCCCATGCTCCCCAAGCTTCCTCCTTTCTCTAAGGCACAGGACTCCTCTCTAGGGAGCTCCTCCCTATCCCTGCAGTGTCCAGTGGCCTTTTCCAGAGTCCATGCCTCTCCTGGCTGCCTGGAGACCCAGTGGCCATTGCCTTTCTCACGCCTGTTCTGGATCAGGTTAATGCGAGGCCTGACAAGGCCTCAGTCAGCAACCTTCCCCAGGGGCGGGTGGAGGTGCATGTGGTTGGTGGAAGCTGCATTGGTGATGGTGGGTAGGGCTGGCCAGTGTGTATAGTGAGCTTGCTGGGGAGGCCCTGGGACAAAGTCCAGAGCCCTGTGGGAGCCAAGGGATTCCAGGGGAGGGGCGCTCGCTCTGTGGCCCAGTGGGGGAAACCCCAGATCTGTTCATTGTCTACCCTCTTGGGGAATTCTCTGTGAGCAGCAGCAGCAGTCAGGTTTTTTTGGGGGTGGGGGATGGGGTAGGGTGGAATTACAAATTCGGTTTCTTGAAGGGAGAAAAGGACTTTGTGAGAGAAGTGGGCTTCTGTGGCCCCATTCCTGGAGAGTGGCAGGAGGGCTGCAGCACGGGCTTGGGCTCCCCACTGTTACTCTGCCTCCAGCCCCACCCCAAGTGCAGCTGGACAGAAGCTTCAGGGAAAGGAGGCTGAGAGTTGACCTTGTCAGCCAACTGGGAGCAGGTGGTGGTAGCCAGGGGCTGTGGTCCCTCGGGAACACTGGCTTCAGCTGGCATCACTGATTTCAGGTGTGAGGAGCCACCGCTGGCAGGGAGCTTAAACTCTCTCTGATGGATTGTAAACCCTCAGTTCCATTAGGGGCTGCTGGAATAGAAGCCAGAAATGCAGCAGTGGGAGGTGCAGAGGAGCTCTAAGGGCTTGTGTCCTCCCATATGGCATGTTCTCGTGTACTCATGGATGCCAAGACAGTTGCTACCTGCCCATGGCATCTCCTATTCCCTGAAGAAATGAAATAGTCCTATGGGTTGAGATGGTTTTAGGTAGAGGGAGCTCAGGGAAGGGACTGAAGGAGACTTTTACCCCAGGCTGAGAGGACTGGCCATGCTGGCATGAGGCATAAGGTCCCTGGGGCCCCATGGGTGTCCCTACCAGACTCATGGACTCATGCAAGCCCTCATGGTACACATGGTAGACGTGCAGAAAGGTATGCTCTGTAGACATGGCCAGTCTCTGCCATTTTAAAGACTTGCAGTGGCCTTAGAAGATGCTGGAAGGAGCAGAAGCTTGTAAATGACAGGTCTCAGGATCCCACCTTCATGCCCATCATGCAGCTGTGCTCGGATCTGGGTCACAACCAAGGCCATGGGCCGTGAGGACCACTGGTGTTCTAAGGAAGGGACAGGGCTGCAGAAGCTCCCTGTGGACATGTAGCCTCGTCCTGGGGCTGACTAGCACTCAGCCCTGTGTGGACAGTTCCACAGGTAAGCTGTGGCAGGGCAATTTTTAAAGGCAAAGGTGTTGCTCTTTCACTTAACGTTTTCATAAGCTATACCAGATACGGTGCATCCGATGACCTTGATCTATCGGTTTGTTATTGCTGGGAAACAGACGATCCCAAAACTTAGTGGCTTAGAACAGCAGTCATTTATTATTTTTTATGAGTCTATAGGTCAACTGGGCGGTTCTGCTCTGGGCTTGCTCGTGCATCTGAGTTCGGCTGGCTTGCAGCTGGGCATGGCTGCCTGGGTGCCTGCCTCACTCTCCTCTGTGTGTCCACATTCCTCCAGCAGCTGTCCTGGGGATATTCTCATGGTGGTGGCATGGTCCAAGAGTGGAAATGGAAATGCACAAATGCTTTTTTCAAACCTATGTGTGCGTCAAGTTTACTACTGTCCCATAGTCAAAGCGAGTCACTTGGCCAAGGCCGGAGCTGGAGCTGGAGGAGTCCTCACAGTGAGAGAACAAAAAGCCTGGGATTAGGAGCCTTTGCCAGGGGCCTGAAGGCAGCCAGTCTCCCATATTTAGGAATATCGTTTACACCACACTGGTTAAAGGTGGTTTCTCCAGGCAGTACCAGGCAATGGGACTTTCTATGATGATCAATCTCATATGATCTATATCTGTGCTGTCCAACATGGTAGCCACCAGCCAGATGTGGCTGTTGAGTACTTGAAATGTGGCTAGTGCACCTGAGGAGCTGAGCATGTAATTGTGTTTCTCTTCAATTAATTGAAGTTTTAATGGCCATATATGGCTAAAGATTGTGTTATGTACAGCCCAGATCCAGGGGAAAACCCTCGTTGGCACCCATGGAAGGCTGTTATGTGCCCAGCACAGCTGCCCACTGCTGGTTTTGGTGTGGGTGGCCGCTGGGTGCTGAGATGTCCTCCGGCTTATGATGGACAGATTTGCATTGTGCTGTGCTCCAGAGAGGGCAGGACTGGGGCTGACACCAGCGCTTGTGTTTCTGGTTGGGGCTCCTGAGCCATCTCTGCACGCTTGCCCTGCTATTCCCTCTGATTGGTTAAGAAGAGGTCTTTATCTTCTTCACCTTTTCTTTCAAGAAGCTTGGGAGCTACAGATCTGCATAGCCCTGAACAGGCTGATGGAGACTAAATTACCTCTCTGGGAACCCCAAGGGTGTTGAGAGCCTGGGGCTTGTGTGTTGGGGGCCTGGAGTGCCGGTGCAGGTGTAAGGCACTGTATTGTCCTCAGTTGGCTACCTTTCCTCACTTTGGGGGAGCCCTGTGCTGGCCACTTCATCCCAGCCCTGGGGCTGGCTCTCCTTCCTGTCTGACACAGTGGGAACAGCGACACGGAGACCCCTGTGCTTTGTGAAGCCAGTGGGTTAGGTCACATGGCTGTGCTCCAGGGACCAGGCTGCTAATGGACAAGGGGCCAGCTGAGGTCATGGTTGGATGGTCACACATTTGCCATCTCTAGAGGGCCCCAGGGTTCTCATTTGTATGCTACTGTGCCCTCCCCATGCACCACCAGGAGGTGGGCTCCCTGTACTCCCAGGTGCAGGCTCCTGAGACACAAGCAGGTGGCCTGCACAGGAAGTGTGGTTCCTCAGAGTCCCAGGAAAATGGTAGTTGGTGATTTTCATCCCCATTTTACAGAGAGCCCTTCAGGCTCAAAGGGGATGGTGATTTGCCTGAGGGCTTCAGGGACTGCACTGAGTCCTAGGTGTCGGGGTTCCTGGCAGGTGCTGAGGCCCTATTCCAGGGCTTTCCCCCTGCAGTGGGAAGGGGGTCCCTGTGCACAGCTCCCAGCACCCTCATTACGATGGCCATAGTGCTCTACTCTCCTCCTTCGCACTGCTTTGTTCCCCATGATGGCTCCTGTCACACAGTCCAGCTGGGACTACACTTAGTGGTGAGCCTGCCCTCTTGGCACAACAGGGAGCCCGGGACTCCTGCAGCAGCTTGCATGGCACTTGGCATGAGTGTAGACCAGGAAGTTTGCAAAATGAGTACAGAGAGAGTTTTGGAGAGGGACTGGTCAGGAGCAAAACCTGGTTGAACTAACACTGTTTATTTGGATTTCGATCTTGGTGACTGCATGGGCCAGGCTGTGCCTGTGGGCATCCCAGGGCATGGGGACAGTGAAGCTTGTGGATCTGGGCAGACCTAGAGTGTCCTTTGGAGGATGCGACTCAGGCATGGGTCTTGCTTATGGGAGGTGAAATGCAAGGATGGGCCAGATGCAAGAAACATCCCAGGCTGTGAAAAAATGGCCTGTGGATCGAGACCCTGGCCTGCACATTACCCACCTTTGGCAAGCAAAGGCATTTACTGGCTCATGAAACTGGAAAGTTCGGGAGAAACAGGCTTCAGCCTCACATGGACCCAGGGGCTGAAATGACATCGTCAGGACCATGTCTTACTCTCAGACCTGCCTGCCTCTGTTCTGGGCATGTCTCTTTTTGGGAAAGTCAAATGGCTTCTACAAGGCTGCTGCCAAGAGATAATTTTGGCACTGGTTGAAAAAACTTTAGCACCCTCAGGCCTCGCAAGGATAGATTTGTAGCATTGTGCAGTGCAACTATATTGGCTTCCAGGTTCCTTCTTGTTGAATCTTCCATCCCTGGGTGGTTTGTGCCTACAGGCCTCTCTCCTAGTGATCACCAACGTGCCAGGATGGGCTCTCTCTGTACCTCCTTGAACCCCCTGCTCATCCCTGATCCAGTCAGGATGTGGGCTTCTGACTGGACTTGGAGTGAGAGTCACTCCAGCTGGAAACGGGCAGGAGGAATGTTTCATCAAGGAAAATCAGGTCCCTGAAGCCAGATGGGGTCCCACACCTCAGGACTGGGGTGCTGTGGTGCAGGCTGTGCATTTGCAGCATTGGTGCAGGGACTGAGGGCTTGAACTGCCCATCTGCTGAGGCCAGGCCCACTCCAGTCAGTGGCCTCAACTGGCCATGGTTGGTCAAGGAGCCTCATGTGGAGAGCAGAGGGAGTTGGAGGGGACTGGGGATGTCAGGCCCAGGGACCTCCAGCAAATGTGGCCTGAAGGCCAGAATTGCTGTGATTGGGCCCATATAGGGAGAGAAAGAGAGCTTGTCGTGAATCAAGGGCATGTTCTGGCCATAGGACCTGTTGGATGGCATCCAACCTGTTGGGGGAGACAGTCAGCCAGGGCTGGACACTGGTGAGCGCGGCTGGGTCTACGCCGGTGTCCTCCAACCTCTGTTGAGGGGAATCCCTGAGGCAGACTTGAACCCTTGTTTTTCACGGTGCCCTGCAGGGGTGGAACGTGTTGGAGTTAGACACCCTCCCCAGTGCATTCCCACTTAAAGATGATTTTTCTCCTCCTCCTCTTCTCCCACTGCTCAGATATCCGTGGGCTTCAAAGCTTTCTGGACCAGGCCTCGCGGCTGGGCCTTGACGTCTCTTTACAAAAGGTGGACAAGAACATTAGCCACGTATTCACCAGCCTCTTCACCACGATGAAGACAGAGGAGCTGAATCGCTACCGGGACACGCTTCGCCGTGCCATCCTGCTGCTCAGCCCGCAGGGAGCCCACTCCTTCATCAACGAGGTAGGTCGTGGGGGCCTGAGGCCTCAGGGGCCTGGTGCCCAGGGCTCTGCAGAAGATGGCTCAGGTGGGCTGTAGGGCACAGTTGTCTTATGCACAGCCTAAATGGACATGGAGACACGTGGGTGCTCGGCCCACAGCACACAGCCTGTGAGGGGGGATTCTCTGAGCACTACTTGGCTCCTGATTGTTCCCTGACAGGTCACTCAAGGCCTGCCCAGCCTCTGAGAAGCTGTGGGGAGGCTGATGGGAAGCCTGTTTGCAAGTCACTGCCAGAGATTTCTGACGCAAGACTCAGGCCTATTTTTTTTTTTTTTTTTTTAAATTTTCCTCTCTTTGTTGACAGGTGTAAGCCTCTAGGGATAAAATAAATTTCCAGCTTTCTGCAGAGGTGGGTAGGTCTGCCTTGGGATTTCTTAGCACCTGGAAGAGGTGTCTTTGCCTATCATTGAAGGATACATTAGGCATTCTTATTTTTTTGGCACTTGGGCTAATAATCAGTGTGTATTTCTTTTATAAACATCTCTGTTCGAGGTTGGAGCCTTCTAATGAAGACAGGGCCCATCAGTTTAAGAATCCATTAGTTAGTAAAGAATCCATTCATTTGTAAAGAATCCATTAATTTGAGAACAAACTAGAAATAACCTATGAGTTGGCTGATTGGCGCCGGCCCAGGTAGTCTAATGGCAGAGAGGTGATGGGCTGGAGTTGGCAGGTCTCCCTCTGGCCTGGGTTGGTTTTGAGGGGTGAGCTGGGGATGTGGTGTGCCTGGGAGCAGAGGCGGATTGAACAGGTCACAGGGTGGCCAAGAGCTCCCTGCAGATTCTCCAGACAACCCCAGTCACCTTGCTGGTCCTCTCTGATTGAAAGTAAACTGAAGTGAAGCATGGCATTATACTAATTCCATTTGATGTTCTTTGCTTGCTTATTCTGCTTTTCCCTCTAATTAATTATTACTCAGAATGCTACCTCATGCATCAGGAGCCGGCCCAAAGCCCACTGCTGGGGAACTTAAAATTTGGAATGCTTAATATGGTACAATTGGCCAGCAGCCCTGATGCTCTCTGCTAAGCAGGCACCGAATCACGCCGGTGGTCCGTCAGGCTGTGATGTCCTGTCGGCTCCCGGCATTTTCACCAGAACATGTTGCCCTGTGTGAAGTGATTCAGTCCAGTAATGGGCAGCCTGGGATTAGCAGCACTAACATGTCCATTCTTTCTCAGAATATACCCAGCTGTGCGTTTGCAAAAGTCTGCTCAGGGAATGGCTCTTCTGGCAGTATTTCCCCAGCTGGAGTCTGTACTGGTGATGGTGTCGGCTAATCTCATTGCTGTTCCCCTTGCTTCTTGCTTCTTGCTTCTCGTCAATTCCTTGCCCCTTCCCCTTGCTTCCTTTCCTCCTTGCTCTGTTGTGAAGCTTGGGGGTGGAAAGACTATTGGCTTTGGAGTTGAACGGATTTGGGGGCAAGTCCTAGCTCCCTGAATTATTATTTGTGTGACCTTGGGCCATTTGCATCACCATGTTAGCCTCTGTTTCTTCATCTGTTAAAAGGGATGAAGGAGACAGCTATGATAAAGCATTTAGCGTATAGCTTTTTAAGAAGCATCTGTTTTATTTTCACTGCACATATTCATGCATTTTCCTTCTAGAGGATTTTAGCCCCTTCCTGTTTCTAGCCCTGTGAGGATTTAACACATAACTAAGACTGGCCTAAGGGTGTTATTTCCAAGTGGTTAATTATGCAAGCGCCTGCAGTGGTGGATTCACTGGGCTTGCTTTGTCCTGCTTGCATTGCTGGTTGTGATGGGACTGGGGATGCCTCTGGGGTGGCCACTCTTTTTTTGGTCAGGCCATTATTTTATTTTTAAATTTCAACTTTTATTTTAGATACAGGGGGTACATGTGCAGATTTGTTACATGGGAATCTTGTGTGATGCTGAGGTTTGGAGTATGGATCCTGTCACCCAGGTGGTGAGAATAGTATCCAGTAGGTCGTTTCTAAACCCCCACCCTCTAGTATGCTACAGTTTCTTTTGCTCCACTCTTAACTTCAGTCAAGTCTTTGGGAGTGTTGGCAGGAGACTGGGGGGAAGGATGGCACTTGGACTTTGGGCCAACAGCTCCCACCATAGTCTTCAGTCTCCACCGATGATAAGAGTCTTGATCCCTGTTCCCATGTGCCTGCTATTGGGAGCGCAGAAGCTGAGGTTTCTCGCATGCCCACAATGGCTCTGCCTTTGTGCGTTCTCTAATCCTCACACTTTGCAGACAGAAGAAACGGAAAAGCTAAAGTTGTTAAATGACTTGCTTAAGGTCACACAAATAGCCACTTAGGCATTGAACAGGATTCAAGTCCAGATTTTACTCCCTCCAGAGCCCCTCTCTTCCATCTGTGATGATTCCAGGAACACAGCGTACAGCACTGCACTTGCTGGAGTGGGGAAATAGGGCATGCTGGCTTCACGGGGAAAGATATGGTTCCAGTGTCTCTGGCCAGGGTTTGGCAGAGGTTCTCAGGGTACTTATATGCAAAGCATTTTAACGTATCTCCTAAGTGTGGTGGGGAAGAAATGTGGATTCTGGAGTAAACATGAGCTGTCTGACTGGCTAGCCCAGCAGGTCCCCTAGGAACACCTGGGAGTGCTGTCCCTGCACGAAGCCTTCCTCACCACCTGGAGGCATTGCATGGGTTTCTTGAGCAGATGACCCAACCTCCTCTTTGTTGTGACAAGGACAAATGATGTTCACAAGGATGACACACTGCCAGAACATGTCCTGAATTTTATGAAGCCCAAAGCACAGTTAAGGAGGAGTAAGTGTCCCGTAGCGCCCCCCACACATCGACTGCATGTCAATGTTATGCCGCATCTGGGATGGTATGGATGAGCTACAGTTGGTGTGGGCTATGTGGCTTTCCTAGTTGTAAGTTCTCCTCTTCCCTGCTCAAAAAGCCTAGTCACATGGGAGAGGGAGGGAGTAAGGAAGACAGAGCTGCTGGAATCTTTTACATTTTGCAAAATAGCATTCATTCACTGCAGGTGGCTGTTGGCCTGGGGGCACATGGCACCACCAGCCTCTCTGTGATTCCATTTCATGAGGGGCTGTGCTGGCGGGGCCTACAGGTTCTGCGAGCCCGGCCTTGGCAGTGAGTGGGTGAGTGGAGGAGTTGTGGCAGGCCAAGGTGCTGGGGCCCACCTGGGGACACTGTGGGCTTGTGTGTCAGGCCCCACCTAGAGACCCCTCACATCCCTCGCTCAGTCTTTATTCCACATTCATCCTCTGAGGCCTCCTCATCACCATCTTAGTAGCCACCACAATACTGCATCATCTTAAAGACGTGTGGAGAGGCTCCCCTTGGGGAGGATGGGCCTGAGGGTGATAGAACTCAGGTCTCCAGGTCCCAGGCCTGGGGCCACCATGGGGCTGTTCTGGGGGCTGCCGAGGGTATAGGCTGTGGAAGGTCCCTTCCTCCAGGGGGGGCCTGTTCTGTCCTGGGCTTGACCTTGGGACCCTCCATGTGAGTGTGGGTGGCTCTTTCCAGTCATACCCTAATTGGGGAGTGGATTGGACTCATTGGATCCTCAGCTGGACCTTGGTTCTCTGGGCCACAGGTTGCTCAGTGGGACTTCAGTGCACAGTGACAACTACCTGTGATGTTCTCTTCATGCAAGCCTGCCAGCTTCCTCACCAGCTGGGGATCACGGCCCATGGAATGGCTGAAGTGACCAAGGCAGCAGCTGCTGAGAGGGGTCTTGCTCTGGGAGTCCTGCCGGTGGCTGCTGGAACTTTCTGTCTTCTGCTCATGGCTCTTCCTGTCACTTCTCTAGCATTTACTGAGCCCCAGCCTGTGCCAAGTTCTATGTGGGCATGTAGGCTGTTGTCCCTGCTCTCACAGGGCTCCCAGCTTGGTGGGGAGGACTGAGGTGTGAACAGGCCCCTTTACCTGTAATGGCAGAGGTGTGGCCAGGTCTTCTAAGAGCACGGAAGACAGAGCGATGTCCTGTGGCCACGGACAGATGGGGTCATAAGAGGGTCAACGGAAGCTTCCTGGACTAGGTGATTCTGGGTCTGGGTCTGTAGGAATGAACTTGCACTAACTCTGGACAAGGAAGGGCTGGAGAGAGGGGTCAGGAGATCCCTAGTGTATTCAGGAACTTGTATGTCATGCAGTTGCAGTCATGGGTGTGCAGGGGAGGGAGTGGCTGGAGTTGAGGCTGGGATGTCAGCAGGGAGGGCTACCTAGCTTGGGGCAGGAAATCCAGACTTCAGGACTGGTGTGTTCTTGGGGTTCTTTCCAGGGTGTTAGAAGTTAACACCCTACAGTTTACATGCCTTATTGTTCTTGTTCTTCTCTAGGTCAGGCTTGATGGGGAGAACTCCAGTCCACAGTCATTTGGCCCTGGGCTTCATCTCAGCTTCCTGGAGGGATTCTGTTCATCTATTCATCTGTCATCCATCTCTCTCCGTTCATCCATTCATCTGTCCATCTACTCATCCATCCATCCAATCATCTACTTACCCATCAAGTACCAATTGGGAGTCTCCTATGGATGAGGAACCCTATCAAATGCTGGGGGGCATGGAATTCAGGGGCAGTGCCTCCTCCTCTCCAAGATTGTTTATGATATGGAAAGTCATGGCCACATACCATGCCACTGCTGGGCATTCCAGTGGCTGGCAGAGCAGCTATGCCCCAGGGCTGTGATCACTGAGGCCTCTTTCAGTGTCCGTGGGCATTTTGAGGACTCCAGAGCTTTGTCCTTTCACCTCTTATTTATTGGTTCTATGCCACTGTCTCTACTGTACATAGGCCTCCCTCTTTCCTTTTGTTTCCTCTGTGTTTCCTCCTCTCCCTTCTAGTCTTTTGTTTCACTGGAAAGAGTGGAAAAATTAAATGATTTTAGACCATTTGTGATCTTTATAGAGAACAGTTGCTGCTTCTTCCTTCCACTTCCCAAGGAGACGGGGCAGCCTGCCCAACCCTGATGCCCAGGCACTGTCCGTTTCTGTATGTCCTGCAGATGTTGAACAATCTGTCCCTCTAACTAGAACATGCTGCCTGTAGACCAGGGACTGTGTGATGTTCACCATTTTATTTCCTGAGAGCAGTATAGGACCTTGTCTACAGTAGTGTTCAGGGAATAAATGAATGGGCATTTTATGTTTCTTACTTCCAACAGAAATGGGGTAAGCTGTTTTTGTGTGTGTGTATACTTTGGTTGCCTGTTTGGCTGGTCAACAACTCCTAGGCCAGCACATCAGCAAGGGCTTTGGTCTGAAAACTTTGGCTAGTGGGAAGGCTTATGTTTGACTAAGAGTGTTGCCTTAGGCCTGGGTGGGTCAGCAAATGAGGCTAGGGCTGCTCCTGCAGGTGGGACATTCCTGGGCCCAGCTGTGGCACATGGCAGTGGAGCATGGGGTGCAGAGAGATGAGCATGTGTGGGGGCGGGGGGGGGGGGGGGGTGGTAAGCAGCAGTGGAGGAAGGCGTGGGAGACCAGGCATTTGTGCACACACACACACACACACACACACATGGACACAGCCTGATGCAATGATACAACCAGCAGCCACATACACTGGTACAACCAGACCTTCAGACTGGCACAGCCCAACAGGCACTGACACATGCACATTACCTGTGCAGATCCACACATCAACATGCGCACACATCCACCAGGAGGAGAGCATTGCTGGTGGCAGAGCAGTCTGGGAGAGGTATTCTGTCTTTGGAAAAGAAATGGCAGCTACCCAGTGACAGTTGCAGCAGATGGCATTGACCTCTGCAGTTAGATACCAGTGATCTCTTTCTGTAGAGAGAAAAAGGGGAGAAAGAACAGCAGAGAGAGAATAGCTGGTTGGTCGGAGGGCTTTCTATTGCTCTGGTACAAAATGTTACTTTTCATCCAGGCTGGATGGAATTAGGTGAAGGGGCCACTCCCAACACCTCTCCCAGATTGGCTTCCCAGGCATGGTGTGTGCCTGGAGGTCAGTTTAATCCTTCATAGAAACCCAGCCTGGGTTTAGTCCTGTCTTCAAATCAATTGCTTCTCAGAGTTTGCTGCAGTGACTGAAGCTCCCGCAATTTGAATATAAAGACTGTGCTTTTTAATACATTTACAGCAAAGGTAAATTAAGTAATCTCAATGTTCTGTTGTCCCACATGATATATGCAAATATTTCTCACTCTAACACGGTAAATCTTTAGCAGACGACTTTATCACTCAGAGCTAGGATAATTCTGTGCCATTTAAGTATCATTTACCAGAATATTTTAAATTACTAATTAATTATAGGAGATTAATTTTTGAATGTGGCCCTGCATTTGCATTTAATTATATCCCACTGTTTACGGATTCTGAAGCCTTAGCACTTTAGCAAAAGTGCTTCCAGTCTGAGAAATTTCTATTTTCTCTTAGGAATTCTTAGAAATAAGATCACAAGAAAGAAATGTTTCTAGATTTTGTTCTGATGGCTTGGAACTCAGCGGCTGCAAGAGGGAGCCAGAAGGCGGGGCCTGGCTGTGTTCAGGAAGAGAAGAGAGAGCTGTCCTGTTAGGGTCTGTGTTTAAGGATCTACATGGCTCTGTCCCTTTCCTCCTCTGTCCCTACCCTCCTGCTCATCTTTCCAAAGTCTCTGAGTGCTGGGGAAGCTGCTATGAGCTCTGTCCAGGTACCAACCAGCACTGGTCTTGCAGGCCTCTGGCATCCCAGCCCACTGTCCCCTCTCTATGTTAGCACCATCACATCCCTCAGAGCCTGCTGCCTCCTGAACACACCTCCATTGCCACCTCATCCCAGAGCTAGCCCTGCACCCAGTGCTTGTGCTGTGACCATCTATTGCATCTCCCTCCTTGTGTGACCTGGGAATGCTAAGGGCAGGAACTGGGGCCTGTTAATCTTTTTTAATCACCTTTTCAGGGGCCATGCGTTATGGTTGGTAAACGGATGGAGGGTGGGATCCCAGGAGCACCGACTTCTGCCCCCACACAAACACCATCTGGAACTTTGATTGCCCACTGGGCAAATGAAACACATTCTTAACACTCCAGCCAAGCAAGGGTGCCTGAGTAAAACATTGTAAGAATTTAATGTTTGATTTTTGATATTTCAAAGGAGCATCTAAATAATCATCAGGGAAAAAGGCCTAAGTGCTGCTGGACTTTCTGGTGTTTATTTTCTGGTTGGGTGTTGTTTCTATTTTGAGTTCCATCTCAAATCATGCCATCCCATTCTTGGTGCTCAGGGGTGCTGAAAGCCTTACAGAGACTGTCTGGAAGGCCTGTCTGGGGTCAAAGAGGGCTGTGAACCTGAAGCATGGGCCTGAAGACACCTGGTGGCCTTTCCTTCCTTTGTGGGTCATTAAATAGCAGAGCAGAGTGTCAGCTCCTCCCTGCAGAGTCTCTATGGCTTATTAGCAGGTAGCCCCTTGAGGCAGCAGACATGAGAAATAGGCATTTACAAAGGGAAACAGCCTGCAGCAGCCAAAATGGCTCAATTACCCTTTCTGCTCGGATCCCCAAGGGTTTTCAGCCTGGGGGGGCCTTGCCCTGAGCCTGAGGTGAGTCAGCCTGTTTGTTGACTGAAGAGCTGATTGGGGAGCTTAGCAGCAAAGCTGTAAGAAGACATGGTGGGAGGCGGGGGGAGGGGGTGGGTCATGAGAGGCAGAAATGAGAGAGATTATCTAAATTGGTATGAATTTATCTCAGAGAAGCTATCTGTGCCATGTAGTCCACATCTGGTGCCGTCCTCTGCACATGGCATCCCCAAACAGAGCCCTCTCCTGGTGCCGGTGAGATGAGAGACTTCCCTGACCACACTTGCAGGACGTAGGATAGGGATGTGGCTCCTTTGTTCGGCTGCGTGCTCCTTACGGGAGCGGGGGCATGCAGAAGGGCAGGTACAGGAGCTGAGGTGAGCGCTTTTGGGTTCTGGCCCCATGGTAGCATCTAGGGGTGGGTGCCTGTGACTCCCAAAGCCCCAGTGGGTGTGTTACAGTGCTCTTTTAGCTCTGCCATCTGCAGATGGCTTAAGTGTTAACCAGCTCAGTGCCCTCTTGGTACTCAGGTCCTTGTGTGGCATCCAGGAAGAATCGGGCCACATGGACAAGTTGAAGGATGGTAAATGCAGGGGATTTTATTGTCAGATGGAAGTGGCTCTCAGCAGGATGGATGGGGAGCTGGAAAGGGGTTGTAGTGGGAAGATGATATTCCCCTGGAGTTTCACCATCCTGCAGCTGATCTTCTCTCTGACTGTCTCCAACCAAACTCCTCTTGATGTTCAGATGCTCCTTTTCTTCTCTCCTTCTCTGCTGTATCACTCTTCTGTTCCTCTGCCTTTCTGCTTATGGAGCCTGGGGTTTGGGGTTTATATGGGTACAGGATAGGGGGGGCATGGCAGGCCAAAAGGCAACATTTGTGTGTGAAAACAGGAATGACTGTTCCCATTTAGGGCTGTGAGTTTCCAGGCTTGTGGGTGGGGCCTTTGCTGGGGAACTTCCCTCTTCTACCCAGTATTTCCCGGCCTCCTGTCTGTGTCACTGGTAGGAACCTGGCCTTGGTCACCTGCCATCTGTGCTTGAGCTGCCAGTCCCCTTGGAGAGAAGAAGGGCTCTGCATTATTAGCTAGCTGGTGCAGTGTAACAAACCATCCTAAAACTCAGTGTCATGTGACAGTAAGCATGTGTTGTTACTCGTGAACCTCCTGCTCAGCAGACCTGGGTTAGACTCACTGGATCTCAGCTGGGCTGGCTCATGCATCTGGGCTGGCTGGGGAGGATGGCACTGGCCAGCTGTAAGCTGGGGTGATGAGCCTTGCTGCTAGACAGGCACACTAGCCCAGGCTTATTCATGTGGCAGCAGTGGAGTTCCAGGAAAGCAAGTGTGAGTGCTCAGGGCTGCTTGAAGCCTGAGCTCAGACCTGGTGCATTGTGACTTCTGCTGCAATCTCTTGGCCAGAGCAAGCCATGAAGTCAGCCCAACAGGCAGGGGAAAGAGACTTCTCCTCTGGATGGAAGACTGCTCTTGAAGGGGGAAGTGCAAAGTCACATTGCCAAGACAGTGGCTGCATTAAGGGATGGAGAGTTGGGACTATTTTTTTTGTCTATCTAGCATGGTCCTAGTGTGCAGATGAGCTTCCTGGGTGGAAGCAGATGGCGGCAGGTCTGCGGGTGACCTGGGGTCATGTACCTCTTGACTCTTACTTTGCTTCCACATTGCTCAACTTTGGGGTGAACATGGCAAAGAGGGGGATGCGGGGCAGAGGGAGGGATAAAGGCAGCCTTTATTTATCAAGTTCACCATATTTAGGCCTTGAAACTCATGAAGTCTTCTCAACAATGCTGGAAGAGAAGGGCTCGGATGGAGCTTTGAGCCTGCAGGGATTTTGGGGTTTGCTCATGGTCCGGAAGATGAAAAATGGCAGAGCTGGGCTATGAATGCTGAATACCCTGACTCAAAACCCAGCCTTTTTCCACCACTATGTGCTGTTGGGAGAGGAAGCTTGTTGCCATTGACAGATCAAGGGAGAGCCCATTTTTCTCCTGGAGTATAACACAGAGCAGACTAGGTGAACATTGCCATGGAGTAGCAGGTAGCATGGGGAAGGGGACTGGATACTTCTGAATGCTCGTATGGAGATGGGGACAACCCCCAGTCCTCTCTCTGCCAGCACATCTGCAGAGAGCCTGAGGGGATGGATGGGCTGCCTCTGCCTCTCAGTGGACAACTAGAAGAGCAGTTTCCACAACCTCCCAGGCACCTGAGAGTCTGGGGACATTTTATATAGGCTTTCTGTCTACAGGGCAGGCAAGGGCAGAGTTCAGGCAGACCCAGCCCCTTTCCTGCCCCACTTTCTCACCATGTGGCTTTCTGAGCTCTGGTTCCTCATCTGCTCAATGGAGTTAATATTTGATTCACAATGTTCTTTTAAGTACAGGTTATTTTGGGATGTAGGTTTTCCTTTTTCCTTTCTCACAGTGCTTGATGTGGGTATGGGTACCCAGAACATGCCCAGTGACTGATGTGTGAGTGGGGAGATTGACGAGTCTCAGAAAATGTAAAGATATGGGTATGAAGGGCATTGAGAAAAGTGAAAAGATCTTCTGTGACCCTGGGCAAGGTCAACATTCTGAAATTTGGGATGTGCTAGTGCTTGACATCAGGGATTGGGCTGGTAACCTGCTGCTAGGTCGGTGGACCTAGGAGAGAAGTGGCAAGGTCGGTGGGCTGTTACCAGGCATGTGTACTCTTCACCTCCAAGTTGCCTGCTGTGCAGGGCATGGTGTGGCCTCTCCGTCTCCCCATTGCATTACTTATATCTGCACTATCACCAAAGTATGCTGTGAGCGATGTCGGGGAAAGCAATGTACGGGGTTGTGGTCCACAGTTGGAGTCACGGAGCCTGGGGGAAAGGAGCTGCTGTAGGAAACAAGTGTGAAGGTGCGGGAGAAAAGAACTGGAGGGAGGTAGATCATCACAGGAAGAGCACAACCACATGTGCTCTTGTGGTTGGGTTGAATTCCCCCAACCACATCCAAGAAGCCCTGGGTACATGGGCACAGGGAGGGAAGGTGGACTTGAACAGGGAGATGCAGGACTTGAACCACTTCTATTTAAATAAGAAAAGCCAGAGCAGAGCACCTGAGAGTGTCCCCCTCCTCCCACACCCATTCCACCCACTCTCCTCTTCACAGAGGAAACCTGAGGCTTTCAGATGCTCAGCTGGGGCCATGATGATGCTTTTTTTTTTCCCCCAGGGCTGGGGCTGCTGGTGGCACAAAGGAAGGGACATTGTCCTTGGAGCAAATGGACACAGAATCAGAGCCCAACTCTGCTATCAGTGCCATCTTTTTGAGGCTGTTTACTGGTCATAAGCTGTGGTATTAACACCTTCCCAGAGGGTTGCCATGGGAATTAAATGAGGAACACGCTTGAGAGGGGCTGGTGCAGGGATGGTGCTCTGCAAATTGTAGTTTCATTATTGTGCCTGTGGGTGGTGTTTGGCTGAGATTGTAGAACCAATCTGGGACTGTTGGGGTCAAGCATGGAGGTGCCTGTGGCTCAGAGATGGGGAGCTGTGGCCAGCCTGGCAGAAGGATAGCTCCCACTCACTCTGTGTCAGGAAGCATAGCTCCCAGAGCCAAGTGAGGAAAGCCAGATGTGGGGTGCACCTTGGGTGGTAAGAGGAGGGGCTAGGAAAAAGTGACAAAGTGCTCACAATCTCCAGCCAGCCCAGCTGGGTTTGAGAACTGGCTTGCAGTCCAGCACTCAGCTGGAGAGGATGTTAGAGTCCAAGGGAGAGGGGGAGAAGAGGAGGGCTAAGTGCTGCCTGGGCTCCAGATGCTGGCTGGGCACTTTCGGATCTTGTTCAGGAGCAGGGTGGGAGTTCACAGGGCACCTCCCATCTGGGCCGTTATTGGAGCACATGAGCAGGAGCAGCTACTAGTGACTTTTCAGGAGTGCTGGTTACTGGGCTGATAGAAAGAGGGACAGCTGCTGATGCTTTCTGCCTGCAGAGTTACTCTCCAGATGAGAAGGCATCTCTCAGCAGCCTGTCGGTGGCCAGTCCACCACTAAGACAGAATGGGCTCCATCCCCGGACCTCTTACACTGGGTGCTTTGGGGGAGAAGGACATGGTCTCTGCCCCTGAAGCACTGCCAGACTACACTAGAGAGAGAAAACAGTGAATACCTAGTTGGAGACTGCCCTGCGCCTAGCGAAGCAGGGTGGGAAGGGGCTGCATAGCTGCTACTCTCTCGCCCTGTGATGATCAAGTGGAACCATCCCATCCAGGCCACTACGTGAACCACTCTTGGGTAATTCTGTAACTTGGAGCTTTTGAGGACAATCAAAGGGTCAGAGAAGAATGGCTAAAGCCACCCTTTGACATGATAGCAGGCCATAAATCCAAATGCCTGTGGCATCCAGGCAGGGATATTAAGGCAGACAGCAGGTGGGCTATAAGAACTGAGAGTATTGCAGCTGCAGGCACCTGGGGAACATCCTTCTCTGAAGAGGACTGTTAGGCTCTGCCAAGATTCCCCTGAGAAGGCCTGGTGTGGTCACTATTTCTTGTGTCTCAAAAGGAGCCAGAAATTTGGACTTTCTGTGAAATCTCTTAGTTTTTAAATGTTTGTAGCTAATTACAAAAATGCTGAACTCTCTGTTGGCCAACTCTGCCTGTGGCAGGGCTGATAAGGCTTGTAGACTGTCAAGTGGCAATGTCTGATTTATTGCATATATACTGTCAACTTAAGCTCATTAACTATGAGAATAGTGTGAAACAAGCCCTGTTCTCCTTTCCCAGTCCTTTCTTGCTGAGGATCAGCAGTCATTCTTAGCACAGTGGTCCTAGGAGTTCCTATTTCTTTCCTTTTTTTTTTGAAATGGAGTCAGTGGTCCTAGGAGTTCCTATTTCTTTCCTTTTTTTTTTTTTTTTTTTTTTAAATGGGGGTTTGGCTCTGTTGGCCTGCCTTTTTTTTCCTTTTTTTTTTTTTTTTTTTTTTGAGATGAGAGTCTCGCTCTGTTGCCCAGGCTGGAGTGCAGTGGCATGATCTTGGCTCATTGCAACCTCCACCCCTCCAGGTTTAAGCAATTCTCTGCCTCAGCCTCTGGAGTAGCTGGGATTACAGGCATGTGCCAGCACACCCGGCTAATGTTTTGTATTTGGAGTACAGACGGGGTTTCACTATCTTGGCCAGGCTGGTCTTGAACGGCTGACTTTGTGATCCACCCACCTCGGCCTCCCAAAGTGCTGGGATTACAGGCATGAGCCACCGTGCCCGGCTGAGTTCCTGTTTCTTTCCTTGGCTCCTCAAGGTACCACCCCTGTTTTCTGTGATTCCAGTACCCTTCTTGCTTTTGTTGGTGGGTGCTGACCTGCCTTAGGGGTCTCCTTCGTGCAGTTGACCCTTGAACAATGCAGATATTAGGGGAACCAACCCCCTATGCAGTCAAAAATCTGTGTATAACTTTTGACTCCCCCAAAACTTAACTCCTAAGCTTAGTGTTGGCCAGAAGCCTTACCGATAACATAAACATTTGATCAACACATATTTTGTACATTATAGGTATTGTATACTATATTCTTACGGTAAAGTAGAGAAAATGGAATTAAAATCATAGGAAGAGAAAATATATTTACTACTCATTAAGTGGAAGCGTCTCATCACAGAGTTCTTCGTCCTCATTATCTTCATGTTGAGTAGGCTGAGGAAGAGGAGGAAGGGTTGGTCTTGCTGTCTCATGGGTGGCAGAGGCGGGAGAGGTGGAGGAGGGATAAGCAGAGGAAGGAGAGGCAGTCACATTCGGTGAAACATTGATTGAAAAAAATCCACAGGTAAGTGGAGCCTCACAGTTCAAATCTGTGTTGTTCAAGAGTCAACTGTAGTTGCCAGAAGCTCTTGTTCTTTTTATCCACCATTGCTCAAATTCTACCCTAAATGTGAACTGAGCTCTTTAACCATTACAGGCACTTTTGGTCTTTCCTGTGTGAAGGTCAGCTCTTTAGATGGGTGGTGATCATTGGCATTGGTTTGCTCTGCCTAGCAGTACTCCGCAAGGCTGCTGCTGGTTGTTAACTATCTTGGGACTGGCAACTTCCAGTTTGTGGGTCTTATGGCTTTTTCCTTTCTGCATTTGGGACACACTGACTCTGCTGGTTCCCTGTCTGTGCTGGGGTGGGGAGGGTTTCGGCCTGCCTGACCATTAGCGTGAGAAGTAGCTTCCTACTTAGGGCCTGAGTGGCAAAGTCTTGCCCATTGACAGTCATGTGGAAGCCATGGTGCTTTTATGTTCTACTGTCAGATTTTCTTCCTCCAGTCCCTGCTGTGGGTGCAGCATGTCCAGGGAGCCTGTCCAGGCCAGTGCTGAGGCATTACTGCATTGTGCTGTGGCCTTAATTTTCATGTTTTTCTAAAACCATATCTCACTTGCAGGGAGGGACCAACCTTACCTTACGATTGCTCCCTGAAGTGCATTGAATGGACCATGCAGAGTAGATGCTCAGCAAGTCACTGACTGCATCAGCCAGGCCAGTAGGGAACTGCCCAATTCCCCATATCACACCTTGGAGCTCTCCAGAGCCTGGGACTAAGGTTCGCACAAGCTCTTGCCCTGGCTGTGTCCTGTTCCCTGTATGACTATAGGGCACTGCCTTGCCTTTCTGGGTCTCATTTGCCTGTCTTGAAATGGATTCAATATTAACTGGGCAGTGAATATGGACCAGGCTCTGTTCTAGACCCTGAGAATATAAAGGGACTGAGACAAACAAAGTCCTTGTCTTCAAGAGCTAACATCTTAGTGGAGGTGGTGGTCAGACACTAAACAAATAAATGAGTAAACCGAAAGTCGTACAGGTAGTGATAACCCCCAGGAAGAAAAATACAGTAAGGTAAGAAGAGAGTGGTTTCGTGGGGGCACCACTGTAGAGCCGTGGTCAGGGACAATGATGCCAAGAAGGAGGCATTTATCGAGAGACCGGAAGGGTGTGATGGAGCCCCCCAAACAAGATCTGCTGCAGAGGGATTGTGGCAGCTGGAGTGGCATGTGGTCCTGAGGCTGGAATGAGCTCAGCACATTGGAGCATCAGTGAGGAGGAGGATGTGCCTGGTGCCAGGTGAGCCAGGGGGAGAGTGGTGGCAGGTGACATTGGGAGGTGTCCAAGATCAAAGCACTGGGGGCTCTCAGGCCTTTGTCAGATTTTGGGTTTGGTTTCAATTGAACAGGAAGTCACTGGAGGTTTGTGAGCAGGTGAGCAGCATGATTTGGAAAGGGACCAGGGTTAAGGTGTTGTCTCTGCCACTTTCTGGTTCCATGGGAAGCAGCTCAGGGACACAGAAATCCTGAGGAAATGGTAATCTATAGTTGTCAGTCAACAGGGAGCCTGGGAGCTGAGAATGGCTACCCTGGGGAGGTGCTCCCTCTGTCTTCCTACTTGCCTGGGCCACGAGGCCTGGATGGGCAGCCCCCTGCCTGGCAGCCTCATTCTGGGCTCCCTTCACTCAGGCCACCTGCATGGGCCCTTGGTGTGGGAAGCCAGGCTGGCTCCTGCTTTGTGCCTCACGGAGCGAATTCACAGGGGTGAGCTCAGCCTCTTGGCAGCCACCATAGCGGCTTCCTGTGAGGAGCAAGCAATCAGCCTAAAGAGCTTTGTACATTATTAATGTGTGTGCAAATGGGCCTGCCTTGCTGCTCCAAGGACTCTCCTTGTGAAAGAGCTGAGAGAGGACATGCCCTTTCCAGTGCATCTTTCCTTTTTCCTTCAGCAGGGAATTCGGGGAAGCAGCAAAAGCAACAGCAATAACAAACCCCAACCACACAAACCTGTTCATCACCTAATGAGAATCAGGCAGGGCTGCTACCGAGCCCAGTGCAGGGCCTCCCCTCCTCAGGGCTGCGATTTGTTTGCCCTTGTGCCAATAGGTGAACAAAGCAGGGATGCCAATGTGTGGACACGTGTGGGTATGGGGGTGGGTGCAGAGTTTGCATGTGTTCCACCTTTGTCTGCCTGTTTCCACACTGGCCTTTGAAACTGTGTGATGCCCCTACCTCCACCATAAAGGACTGGCTGACATTGTGGGAGATAGTGATGTGGGGCATCCCACACCCCATCCCATTCTTTGTTGCTCCCAGCTGCTTCCCCTCCACTCTCAGCATCACTGGTAGGTTCCAGGCTATGGCCCTCTGTCCTCTGTTCCCTAGGTTTGGAGTGTAGCTTTGCCCTTAGGATAAGGTGGTTTTCAGTAGGTCCCCCTTCCCCTCCTGTGACCCAGTAGACTCCAATCCTCATCCCCACCATTCATTCCAGATCCCCCAGGGCACTGGCAGTGTTGGGGCGGAGAAGTAGTCAGGCCTGGCATTGCACGGGACCAAAATCATGACATGACTTGATTCAAAAATCAAGCAGTTGCCTGGTTCATCCTCAAAGCTGGGTACCTTTCAGAGCCTTTGCAGTGATGCTTGGGTCCCTTGGTTCTGCTGCCATGGCTCTGAAGTCCTGTGTCCCTGGACTCTGGACTTGATCACTGCCCAGGCCCGCACGGCAGGGCACTAAGAGCTGCAGAAAGTGGGGCCCAACAGTTCCAACTGGGCTCTCCCCTTGTCTCCACCCCTCCCTCATGTGTGCTCACACCCCAGGGGTGGCCCTGAGGGTCAGTCTCATCAGAGGCAGCAGCTGTGGTCCAGACATACTGGACCACAGAGGCCAATTAAAAGGTGAGGAAAAAATAAATTTATCTGTGAAATGGGGAACACTGTTTGCACATTTATTTCAGTGACCAATTAAAAAAATCATGACTGTTTCTTTCTATGAGGGGCAGTGTCCTTTCAAATCTGGCTAGTTTTAGCTTCCAAAGGAAGATAGGTAAAGGGAAGTTGTATAAGCTATCCAGGCACCCAGTGGAGCTCCAGTGCCAGGGAGAGGCTGAGCAGGAATTCCAGCTCCGGGGCTGCTCATTCCTCTTCCAGTTGTTGGGTATTTCTTCCTATGCAGAAGGGGCCATGCCCAGGATGGCCGTCAGCCCCTGGAAATGCAAAGCAAGCACATCCTGGCTCATTAATTGCTCTAAGTGAATGTGCAGGGAATGATCCTGCTTCTCTGACAGGGTCAGACAGAGGGACCTTGTGCCTGGCTCAGCATGTGGTACCTGTCCTCAGGGTAGGGAGGGGGGAACAGTTGGGGACAGCAGAAAGAGCAGGGTTTTGGGGGTTACTCAGCTTTGCTTACTCTCTGAACCTGTGTTCACTGGTAAAATGAAGAAGCTAGTCCCTGCTCACCCCCAGGGCTGTGGTAAAGTTTAAAGGAGGTAATGTGTGGGGAAGTGCCTGGCTTGGAGTAGGTTAGTAAATGACTGCATTTGTCTCCCTTCTATGGCACAAGGTGCTCTTAGGTCTGTCACTCTGTCCAGAGCCAGGCTGTTGTCACTGCTCCCATTTCTCAGATGCAGAGACTGAGGCCCTGCAGGGTTGTATTTGGAGTCCTGGGGTATCCAGTGGAATGTTTCTAAAGCAACCAAGGTAAGGAGCAGGTTTGAGGGGAGAGACGTCAGAGCAGGTAAGAGCATGTCTAGCTTTTGGAGTTGTCTGTTTGGTGTTAGAATCCAAGCACTGCCCTTATGGCTGGTGGCTGTGGGCAAGTTATAAAACTTCTCCAAACCTTTGTTTTGTTATCTCTGAAGTAGGGATAGTGGCAGGACTACATCATAAGATGTGATGAGAGTTTAACAAGACAGTCATTTGAAGTGTTTAGAATAGTTCCTGGTACATAGTAAGTACTCAGTAAATGTCCCTGGTATTACTCTGGTCATGGTGATAATGACGATTTTGATGGTGATGATGCTGTTGATGGTGATAATGATGGTGAGATGACGGTGATGGTGGTGATATTGATAGTGATAATGATGGTGAGATGATGGTGGTGATGATGGTGGTGATAGTGATGATGGTGATAATGATCGTAAGATGATGGCGATGATGGTGATGATAATGGTGATGGTGGTGGTGATGATGGTGATGATGGTGATGGTGGTGATGATGATGATTGTGGTGATGATTATGATGATGGTGATGGTGATAATGATGGTAAGATAATGGTGATGGTGATGATGGTGATGGTGGTGGTAGTGATGATGATGGTGATGGTGTTGATGATTATGGTGTTGATGATGGTGATGGAGATAAATGATGGTGAGATGGTAGCATTGGTGGTGATGGTGGTGATAGTGGGTGATGATGGTGATGGTGGTGATGATGATGGTGATGGTGGTGCTGTTGATGATTGATGATGACAATGACAATGGTGATGACAATGACATTGATGATCATGATAGGATTGATAATGATTATGGTGATTGAAGATAGTGATTATGAAGACAATAATGATGATAGTGGTGATGATGATGATGATGATGATGATGCAGCTTGTGCTTTCCATCAGAACCACTCTGCCTTTGGCATCATTTTGGCTTTCTCAGAAACACAAGTAACCAGGAGGTCTCAGCTCAATCATGGAATGCCCGAAGTGTATTTTTACTTTAGTTGTGGGCTGGTGGGTCGGAGTGAGGTAGGCATGAGAATTCCTTTCTGTGTGAGATTGACAGGAGTCAGGGGATGCCAGGTTCTGTGGTTGTGGGGCCTGAATGAATGTTTCAGGAAGACGTTTGAGCCAGAAGCACCAGCACATTGGAGAAGGGACAGAATAGCTTTCTCTGTCTGACAGTGGGACCAAGGCTGTGTGGGAAGCTGAAGTTTGCTGCTGGAAGAAGGATCTGAGAGGTGTTTGTTTACTGCAGTGGCTCTGATGTTGGACCTTTGCTCTGGTTATCTGTTGCTGTGTAATAAACCACCTCAAAGTTCAGTGGCTTAAAACAACAATCATTTTATTATTATTCACATTTTCTTTGGGTTAAAACTTTGGTAAGGGTCGAGCTGGGTGGTTTGGGCTCAGAATCTGTGATGTGGTTCAATCAGGACTTGGAAGAGTGAGGGGCTGGAGAAGCTGGAGACTGGCTGGGCAATCTTCCTCTTCATTTGGTCTTTCTGAATACATTAGTTTGGGCTTTGTCAAAGCATTGTGACTTAATGCTGTTAGGATTTCTTATATTCTATGCTGAAGCTCAGGGACTCAGTATGCAGGGCTCCAGCAAGCCAGGAGGAAGCTTGGGCCTGTTCATTCCAGACTTCTGGCAGGATCCATAGTTGGGAAGAGGACTTAACCTGGAAGCACTGTGTCCTGTATGTGGCTTTTGCGTTATGAACATTCATGATCCTGCCATTTGAGAGTAGCCTGAAGGTGACTGACCAGAGGTGAAGTTTTTGTTAAGATGCAGAATGAAATTGCAACTTTAGGGACAGAGCCAAAGCAGGGCTTAAGAGGTGGCTGGAGGAGAAGATGTGGTAGACAGGTGGAGGCCCAGGAGGAGCCTTCCTGGTCCACAGCAGCTCATCTTCCCCTCCCTGACTTACAGTGTTGTCTGCACCTTGTCATAACTCCTGAGTCTCCCTTGCTCCTTGTGGTTGCTCTTACTTCATGTTGTGGAGGGAAATGGAGGCCATAAGGGGATGTGCAACTTGAGGATCTCCCAAGAGACTTGAACAGATCCCTCCAGAAACTCAAAGGGCCAGGCGTGGTGGTCTGCACTAGGGCATGTGAGAGACAGGATGTGGCAGGGCCAGGTATGTCAGGAGCCCAGCCTCAAGCCAGGGAGGAGGCATTCTACTTGGAGGATGGAGGCAGCCTGCAAACCAGATGTTCCACTTGGCATCACTTCCCCCATGACAAAGGCACTTCTCATCAAAAACTGGAATTTCTAATTCTTGCAATCACAGTCGGAAAATAGTTACATAGAAGGTGATATTTAATATTTATGTCCAAACTGGCAATACCTTGACATTAATTATCCTGTTATAATTAAATCTAGTATTCCATTACATTGCCATATAATGGATGTGGTTATATAGGACTCCAGTGAGGATAATGGAGTTCTGAAGAGCAGAATTTGTAATTTAAAACCCAGGAACAAAAGCCCTGGATTGTTGGCCATGAGTTTTCATGCCACCCTTTTTTTTCCCAAAGTCATTTACTCATCATTAAATAAATATTTGTTGAAGGTTGGCAATGGAGAGACATAGGTGAGAGCACTTGTCTGTCCTTAGGGAAAGTAAGCAATCAACGACAATACAGAATAGTTGTAAGTACAGGGATTGCCAGGGCGTCCTCCGAAGCCAATACATTTGTCCTGGGGCAAAATAAGGCTTTCTGTAGGAAGCACTGTCTGAGCCAAGTCTTAAAGGACAGGCAAGGGCCAACCAGGGAAAACAGTGGGGCAGCAAGGGTAGGAGCGCAGATGGACAGAGCATGGGCACTAGAGGAAGTCTCTGGAGGAAAGAGCAATTGGTGTTTTAATATAGCAACATCAAAAGAGGCATGTGGAGGAAAAGGAGGCCAGGCTGGGAAGGATCCTGTATGCCATGCTAGAGGCTATAATCAGTCCTTAAAACAGTGGGAGCCGGCCAGGCACAGTGGCTCACGCCTGTAATCCCAGCACTTTGGGAGGCCGAGGCAGGTGGGTCACGAGCTCGAGAGATCGAGACCGTCCTGGCTAACACAGTGAAACCCCGTCTCTTCTAAAATATACAAAAATAAATAAATAAATAAATAAATAGATAAATAAATAAAATAAAATAAAAATTAGCCGAGTGTGGTGGTGGGTGCCTGTAGTCCCAACTACAGGCTGAGACAGGAGAATGGCGCAAACCCGCACTGCACTCCAGCCTGGGCGACAGAGCGAGACTCCGTCTCAAAAAAACCAAAAAAACAAAAAAACAGTGGGAGCCATTGCAGCATAGATGTGCCTCCTCACATCTGTGTTCCTGAAAGCTCTGAGTGGCCTCAGGAAACAGGATGCCCTGGATGGGATGCCTGTGGCGAGGAGGAAGGGCAGTGCTAATATTTGGGTGAGCATCAACATAACATCGAGCTAAGAAAGGGATAATTGGGGAGGAGGAAATACTTTAGAGGAGTATTTTAGAAGTGTATTCTATATAATTTAGGGTGAAATTCCAATTTTTTGAATAAACTTTACATTTTAGGATCATTATGAAGATACTATAGAGAGTTCTCATATACCCCACACCGAGTTTTCCCCATTTTTAGCTTCTTACATCAGTATAGAACATTTGTCATAATTAGGGACCCAATACAGATGCATTATTAACTAAAGTCTATACTTCATTTATATTTTCTTAGTTTTTTTTTGTTTGTTTGTTTGTTTTTGAGACTGTCTCACTCTGTCACCCAGGCTGGAGTGCAGTGGCGTGATCTCAGCTCACTGCAACTTCCGCCTCCAAGGCTCAAGCAATCCTCCCACTTCAGCCTCCCATGTAGCTGGGACTACAGGTACGCACCACCATGCCTGGCTAATTTTTGTATTTTTTGTAGAGACAGGGTTTTTCCATGTTTCCAAGGTTGCTCTCTAACTCCTGAGCTCAAGTGATCCACTGCCTTAGCCTCCGAAAGTGCTGGGATTACAGGCGTGAGCCACTGTGACCGACCTATATTTTCTTGGTTTTTACCGAATGTCCTTTTGTTTTGTTTGTCTTAGTATCCTATCCAGGATACCACATTGCATTAGTTGTCACGTATCCTTAGGTACCTCTTGGATGTGATAGTTTCTCAGGCTTTTCTTGGCTTTTGATGACCTTAATGTTTTGAGCAGTGCTGGTCAAGTATTTTGTAGAATTCCCCTCAACTGGGATTTATCTAATGTTTTTCTCATGATTAGATTTGGGTTATGGGTTTGGGAAAGAAGACCATGGAGGTAGTGCCATTCTCATCACACCATGTCAAGGGTACTTACTATTAACATGACTTATCACTGTTAGTGTTGACCTTGACTGCCTGGCTGAGGTAGTGTTTGTAAGGTTTCTTCACTAAAAAATGACCCTTTGTTCCTCCATGCTGCCCTCTTTGGAAAGATCTCACTATTTGCAGTCCACACTTAAAGAGCGGAGAACTACACTTCATCCCTCAAGAGTGGAGTATCTACATCCATTGTCTGAAATTCTTCAGCCTGGAATTTTTAAAAAATTATTTAAATTTTTAATTTTTTTATTTCAATATGTTCTTGGGGGACCAGGTGGTGTTTGGTTACACGAATAAATTCTTTCATGGTGAATTCTGAGATTTTGGTGCACCCATCATCTGAACAGTGTACATTGTACCCAATGTGTAGTCTTTTATTCCTTGCCACGCCCCGCACCCTTTCCCCCAAGTCTCCAAAGTCCAATGTATCATTCTTATGCCTTTGCATCCTCATAACTTAGCTCCCATATATGACTGAGAACATACGATGTTTGGTTTTTCATTCCTGAGTTACTTTACTCAGAATAATAGTCTGCAATTCCATCCAGGATGGATGCGAATGCTACTATTTCATTCCATTTTATGGCTGAATAGTAGTCCATGGTGGTGTGTATATATATATCACATTTTCTTAATTCACTTGTTCTTTGATGGGCATTTGGGCTGGTTCCATATTTTTGAAATTGCAAATTATGCTGCTATAAACATGCATGTGCAAGTATCTTTTTTGTATAATGACTTATTTTCCTTTGGGTAGATAGTTAGTAGTGGGATTGCTGGATCAAATGGTAGATCTACTTTTAGTTCTTTAAGGTATCTCCACACCGTTTTCTATAGAGGTGGTACTAGTTTACATTCTCACCAACAGTGTAAAAGTGTCCCCTTTTCACTACCTTCAAGTCAAAGTCTATTATTTTTTGATTTTTTGATTATGGTCATTCTTGCAGGAGTGACATGGTATCACATTGTGCTTTTGATTTGTATTTCCCTGATAATTAATGATGTTGAGCATTTTTCCACTCAGCTGGGATATTCTAATTCACTTTTTGAAGGTCAAATTGGTTGTGATCTGTGAGGTTAATGGTGGTGGTGATGGTGGTGGTGGTGATGATAATGATGGTAATGATGATGGTGGTGATAATGATACTAGTGATGATGGCAGTGGTGGTGATGATGGTAGTAGTGATGGTGATAGTGATGGTAATGGTGGTGGTGATACTGATGATGATGGTGGTGATGGTGTTGTTATTGTTGGTGATGGGAATGGTGGTGGTGGTAGGATGGTGTTGGTATCAGTGGTGGTGGTAATAGTGATGGTGTTGGTGATGGTGCTGGTGTTGGTCATGATGGTGATGGTGATTGTGGTAATGGTGGTGGTGGTGGTAGTGGTGGTAATGATGGTGGTGATGTGATTGCAGTGATGGTGGTGGTGGTGATGGTGTTGGTGTTAGTGTTGGTGGTGGTGATAGTGGTAGTGGTGATGGTGATAGTGACGGTAGTGGTAGTGATGGTGATGATGATGGTAGTGATGGTGTTATTGGTGGTGCTGGTAATGGTGTTGGTGATGTGGTGTTGGTGGTGATGGTGGTAGTATTGCTAATTATGATAATGGTGGTGCTGGTGATGGTGGTGGTGATGTTGTTATTGGTGGTGGTGGGAATGGTAGTGATGATGGTGGTGGTGGTGATGGTGGTAGTATTGGTGATTGTGGTGATGATGGTGGTGATGGTGATGAAGATTGTGATGATGATAGTGATTGCAGTGATGGTGGTCGTACACAGGCTAGCAGGAGAGGACTCAAAATTTCCCTGAGAATCATCCTTTGGGCCACCTATGCCCCTCTGGACCTGGCTCCAAGGGACAATTTATTTAGTGGTGGATTGAAGACTTGTGCTACATTCTGGGCTGGCAGGTGAATAAGGCTTGGGTTCTCTCTTGGTGAGCCTTAGCCTCTGGCCACATAGTCTGTCCTCAGGCTGCTGGTGCTCCTCTCCCCATGAGTGGTGGTGGTGGTGGGGGTTTTGATTTAACTTAATTAAATCCAAATCAACCCCATAAGCATTTTTTGCGTGTTGCCTTTTTCTTGTGCGTCAGATCTAGGGCTCACCTCTGGAAATAGATGAGTCAGAGGTTCTTGTAGCCCTGGAGAAGCCTACCACTTATGGATGACCATCTTTCTCCCACGAGCAGTCTCTGGCCCTTTGGTCTCTCTCTAAGACAAGTTGAAGTTGGCCACCTGATTCTTCCAGCTGGTTGGGAAGGGCAGCTTCTCACCCTGGGCTCCTCCCTGAGTGCTCGTTTGGGGAGCTGGGGGAGAGAGAGCAACCTTGTTGCCCTTTGAGTATCTGCCTGACAGATTCTACGGGTAGAGGCATTGCAGATGTGCCTTGGCCTTAACACTCCAAGCTCAATCTTTTCCAGATACCTATTTTTCATGTTATTTTATTGTTTGTGTGAAATAAAATTTTGTAAGCACTTACTGACTACAGCCAAGAGAGTGACAACTGCACTTGGTTGTTATTTCTGCTGTTTATTATTTATCTATTAGAAGATATACAGTCACGCATCACTTAATGATGGGGATATATCCTCAGAAATGCATCGTTAGGTGATTTCATCATTGTGCGAACCCCATAGAGTGTACTTACACAAATCTAGACAGTACAGCCTACAGTACACCAAGGCTTTATGGTACAGCCTATCACTCCTACACTACAAACCTGCATAGCATGTGACTGTGCCGAATGTAGTGGTAACACGGTGGTATTTATATATCTAAACACTATATCTAAACACACTTTGACAGAAAAGGTACAGTAAAAATTCAGCAATATAATCTTCTGGGACCACTGTCTTATATACAGTCTATGGTTAACTGAAATGTTGTTAAGCAGAGCCTGATCGTACACATGTTTTGGCCTCCCAGGTAATAGCCCAGCAGGCTCCTTCTGCCAGGAGCAGCTGGGATGGGGCTGGCCCAGTGTGCTGGGGTCACTGGCTCTGTCAGTCCTTTTTGGCAAGTACATCACCTCATGGCAAAATGGGGATAATGAGATTACCTACCTTGTAGGTGGCAGATTAAAGAAGTTAGGACATGTAGAGCACTTAAACACATACCTAACACATTTACCTAGGGGTGTTAGCCGCTATCGTGTTTAACATAGGCAGAGAGACTTGGGACTTTAGGAACTAAACAATGGGTTCCTAGTTTTCATTCATTTGTTCATTCATTCATTCATTCATTCATTCATTCATCTATTGTTTCATTCATTTGTAATCCAGATATAAGTAGTGGTGCCTCATATAGCAGTGGTGCCCCAATGTCTATGTAGAGTCACATTAGAAAAAGAAAGTAGTGGCATGCAAAGCAATCCTTTACTGATATTCTAAGCGCCTGAGTCCACGGCATTCATGTTGGTTTCCTCCATCTCAGTGGGATCATAACCCCCTGAGGGAGGGTGGGGCCTCGTTCCCCAGCAGGGGCTCTCTGCACAGGGTGGGGTTGGGGTGTCAGGTGGAGCACAGGTATCCACTTGAATGTCAAAGAGGATCCTTGTCATAACTCACAGCCTTGCTTCTTAGAATACTATTTCTCTCTCTTTCCCTTGTCTCTCACAAGCCGCCATCTCCCCAAACTCTCCATATATGTTACCTTTCATAGCCCCCGGGAGCTCTTGCTTCTCCTCCCTGCTCCTCCTTCTGTTCCTCTTTTCCCCCCACAAAAGTCCAGAAAGCCTGAGGAAACAGGGAAGATACATGGGCCAATATTGGATCCTAGGAGCAGGCAGAGAGAGAGGTGGATTCTCACCTGCCGTAACTACCTCCCTGCTGAGTGCCTGCCGTGGGAGTTACCTTACTGGGTGATGAAAATGCAGATTTATGATGGAGCCACGCCCTGGAGGAGACCGTGGCATCACAGCTCTGTGCCTGTTGATGCTGGGCGGAGGGAGCCTGCCAATGGGCTGGTTCTACCAGCTTCCCTCCGAATAGCTCTGAGTCAGATGACAGAGTGCAGAACTGAGTGGGGTTCCAGTTAGGGCTTGACCTAGGAGGTTTAAGGGGCTTCCTTTTCTCAGAAGACAGGGGAGAGGGAAAGACAGGAGGAGTTGAGAATGTTTCCAACTGGCAGGTCTGCAGTCTGAGGGGAGCTGCCTGACCTTCGGGGGTCAAGCTGTCAAGAATGCAGGCTGTGGCATCAGTCAGATCTGAGCGCAACTCCCAGCATCTCCCAGACCCGCTGTAGGACTTGGACAAATAATGTGACCTTCCTGAGCCCTGAGTTTCTTATCTGTGGGATGGAAGTCATGTTCTCCTTCACAGGGCGGTGGGAGCATTGGCAGAGGAACAGTTAGAGGGCAGCTTGTGGTGTTCCCTGACTGCCACCTCTGCACTGCCTTTCCTGTCCACTCCCCAGGCTTGTGTCCCGGGAGGAAAGCATAGACTACAAGCTTAGTTCCTCCAGGAAGGTGCCTGCCTCCACATGGGGGCCCCATGGATTTAGCCTGGCCTGGAGCCTCCAGCTTACCCTTGAACAGGAGCCAAGAACGTATACTGCACTCCATGTCTGGTGGATACCTGTACTCCATCTGACACCCCAACCCCACCCTGTGCAGAGAGCACCTGCTGGGGAAAGAGGCCCCACCCTCCCTCAGGGGGTTATGATTCCACTGAGATAGAGGAAGCCAACGTGAATGCCGTGGACTCGGGCACTTAGAAGGATGCTCATCTCTCCACTACACAGGCTCCAGCAGTGGCCTCCACTTACAAACCTCTGCACATGGGGAACTCACCATCGATTAAGGGAATCTATTTTGTTGTTGGGTAGCTTGACAGTGAGAAAATTACCTTATGTTAGGCAAAAGCTGTCCTGTGGCTTCTACCCGTTAGTTCTGGATTGGTGTTCTTGGTCTACACAGCAATTTTACTTTCTTTTCCCATTAGCCCCTCGGTTATCTGAAGATAGGTGCATGCACTTTGTGGTCTTCTTGGTAAGCCCAACCCCACCAGCTCACCCACCAGCCTGAGTCCATCAGTAGTTACTGAGCATCTCCTGTGTGTCAGATGCCCTGAAGCTCTGCAGGGTGCAGGGGTCTGACGGGTAAACCAGGTGAGGCCGCCACACCTATACATTTTATGTGAGAGAGGGAGAGGCAAAAAAGCAAGATAATATCACGTGAAGAGTTCTGTAAGGAATTAGAACAGAACCATGTGATGAGACATGACTGGGGCTGCTTTTGGCTATGTGACCACTCTGACTTTTCAGCTGACATCTGATTGCTGGAGTCAGGCCTGAGAAGGCCTTTGCTTTTGTAAGGGAGACCTTTGCCATTGCAAGAGTCCCAAGATGGAATTAAAACTGGCCTGTTAGAGGAACAGAGAGAGAATGCCTGTGTGGCTGGAGCTTAATGAAAGGAGGGGAGGCAGCAGCATGGTGGGGTCAGAGAGGTGGGTGAGAGAATGCCATCTGGGGTTATGTGGTCTAGACGAGGAGTTAGGGTTCTATTTTAAGTGTGATGGGAAGTCATTGGAGGGTTTGTATAGGGCAATGGCATGACCCATTTCCTCTTTAGTGAACCCTCTGGCTGATCTGTGAAGAGCCTTTAAGAAGGCAAGCATGAAAGCAGAACAAATGTCATTCCTTGCATCACATGAGTAAGATCCTTAAAGCCTCACTTTAACAAGTATTGGACAAATCAGAGGCTAAAGGTCTAGTCTGTGGCAGAGGCTGGGGTCATCAAGGGCTTCTGAGTCTTGGTACTCTAAATACCCAACTTCTAGGGGTGTCTTCTACTCATAAACTTTGTGTGCCTCTTTTCCCCCCTAATTTTGGGTAATCCTGGCCAATGCAAAATATGCATCCCTCAGCCAAAGCCCCCAGGCTGTGAGCGTGGCCAGGCTCACGGGGAGAAGAATGCTGCATGAAACCACTTCATCAGCAGTCCCTGAAGGTGCCTTGGTTCTCATGATGTATCGTTAGAGAACATATCAGTGGAAATTGCTCTTTCATCTTCATCAGTATCACTTTTATGTTGTGGAGAAGGGCCATCCTCATTAGGAGCCGAGGAGGAGGTGAGATTTGCAGCAGGAGCCCCCTGGCAGACACCACAATCACAACCCCCACCCCCACCCCACTCGGCCACAGTTGTCATTAATCTGTATTTCACTCTTACTTTCATCCTTCACTTGCTGTTTGTCATTTTTGGAGAAGGATCCTCTCTGTTAGCACATTTGGAACCTATTTCATTGCTGAGGAGAAGGGAACAATACAGGTTTTCATCTCAGACTAATTATGCCTCCAGTACACTGATGCTAAATAAAACCAAGGGGAAGGTAATTGGAAATTCTTGACATGACATTCACAGCTTTGAGAAAAACAGATGTTCACTTGAGGAGCTGAGAAGAAAATACATATCCCTGTGATTGGCCAATGAGATCAGTTCCAGGAGGTTTTGAGACAGAGCTGGGCCACCCCTCATCCTGCAGATGTGGTGTGAGGAATCTCTGCTGAGCCTGCCTGTTGCTTGCTAGTCTGGCTTGACCTGGGGTCCTAGGTCTCAGCACTGTGTCCCCTGTCTCTAGTCCTGGGGACTAGGTGCTCTGTCTTCACCTGGGATGACTTGGACAACTCCTGTGTTGAGTCATCTAAGATACTTTGTGGCAACTCAGGTCTTGCACCTGAAAGTGCCTACCTGCAGCCTTGCCTCAGCCACTCACCAGTGTGGGACTGTGGGCCTGGACTGTAGCCTCATGGTGGCCCATGTCTTTATTGTCGAGTGGAGAGTATACCTCATTAGATTCCTGGAGGACTTGGACAAGACAATGTCTGTAACATGCCCAGACCATGGAATGTCATTCAGAGGTTCTATTTCTTTGCAAATGATGGCACTTTCCAGCGGGTTAAGGCTGTGCCTAATCCTCAGTGCCTCTTCCCATCAATTTGAGTTCTTTGACTTCCTTCAATGGCATGACTGATTGGACCAGCCAAACATTGGTATCTGTTAGCCTGGGAAGCTGTGAACACCAGATCCTCATCTTCTTTCATATGAACAGTTTCACCAGGTGCAAATAATAATGAAGGCAGTTGAGTGTAGCTTGGGTGAACTCCTTTATCCCTCCAAGTCCCTTCTTTTCCACCTGTTAAGTGGGTGACAGCTCCTGCCTGGTTTAATTGATAGGACACATATATCAGGGAACAGGTGTCCTTCCCTGAGATACATACACGTATCCTTCAGGCTAGAAGATACTCTGGATCCCAAATAACTTCAGTGATTGGGACAAAATCATATTGTGCTGCAACTATTCCTGATGCATTGCTTTCTCTGTCCAGGCCAGAAGGAGGTCTTTTAGGTCAGTGGCTGGGCATGATCGATTGGATGGTTGCCCCAAGTTATTCACACAGCCCTGCATCCACATGCTTGATATGTTCTTGTGGTGGGTGGATTTTAGTAGGGAACTAATAGCCCTGTGACTTGCTGTGGCCAAGGGCATGTAGGCAGAGATGGCAACCTGCCAGTTCTGAGCCTGGGTTAAAAAAAGAGATATTGGACATTTCCACCTGTCCTCTTGAATTTCTATCACCTTCATGTTCTTAAAAACCTACTGGTTCAAAGCAGATGAGAAACATAAGGGGCAGACAAGAGCCACTGAGCTGAGCTACAGACTTGCAGTGAGGAGCAGATCTGCCCAACCAACCCACAAGTCTGTGTGAATAGATGACGCTTGTTTTAGCTACTGAATTTTGAGTTGTTTGTTATGCAGCATTATTTTGGCAATTGCTAACTGATACACCGGGCTTTATTTGTGTCTGTATCCTCCACATCCAGCAAATTTGTGCCAGGCATAGAGGAGGCTCTTAGAACTGTTTACTGAATAAGCACATGAATGAATGAATGAAGAATTTTATTTGGTTGTTAAATCTTACTGTGTTAATTCTTTCTTTACATTGATACACATGAACACTCTGAACCTGAGGGTCCTCTGGGGTGCCTACCTCATCTGGTTGACTCTTTCCAAGTTTTGTTGGGATGAAAGCTGTGGACTAGACTCTTTCTCAGTGTCACAGCTGGGAAAGAGAGGAGGAAGAGTGGCGCCTCAGAGCAGACAGGGATTGCTAAGCCCGGTCCTGGGATGGCCATCCCAGTGACGGCCTAAGGAGGGCAGTAGTGAGCCCCGGGCCTCTGGGTGATAGAGGCTGGAAGTCCCCCTGATGCCCAGCTTTCCCCCCATTACCTCTCTGCAATGGTGCCCTCCTTCTCAATAGGTGGCTGCTGTAGGGAGGTGTTCGAAGAGGCCTGTGGCAGGTGTTCTGCCCCAAACCGTCTTCCCCTCTTCCTGGGCCAGCCAGCACAGACAGACCCAGGGCCAGCACAGACAGACCCAGGAGCCCTTTTCATTTCTCTCTAAAAAGCGGGGCCACATGGTAGAGCAGGGAGAGAAGTGGACCTGGGATGGGTGGCCCAGGGGGTGAAAAAGGAATGGTAGGCTGGGTGCGGTGGCTCATGCCTGTAATCCCAGCACTTTGGGAGGCCGAGGCAGGTGGATCACCTGAGGTCAGGAGTTTGAGATCAATATGGTGAGACCCTATCTCTACTAAAAATATAAAAAATTAGCCAGGCATGGTGGCACGCACCTGTAATCCCAGTTACTCAGGAAGCTGAGACAGGAGAATTGCTCGAACCCGAGAGGCAGAGGATGCAGTGAGCCAAGATCACTTCACCGCACTCCAGTCTGGGTGACAGAGCGAGACTCCATCTCAAAAAAAAAAAAAAAAAAAAAAAAAGGCAGAGTTAAAGATTTATTGAATGCTAACTTTGTGCTAGGCCCTTGACATGCATTTTTTTCTTTACCTATGAGGAGTGCTGTAGCTGAGGACACTGAGGCTGGGTAACTTGCTGGAGTTGGACCACAGAAGCAGGATTTGGACCCCAGAAGCAGGATTTGGACCCCAGCCATCTTCCTCTGGAGTTCCAGCTCTCGAAAGCCCATGGTCTCACCCTGGCCTGCGTGTTAGAATCACCCAGAGAGCTTTCAGATAAGGTCAAGGCCCAGATCCCATCTAGACCAACTAAGTGAGATCCCTAGGGAGGAGGCCAGTCAGTGAGATGCTTAAACATCTCCCCAGGTGACCTGATGACATAGAGAGGCCTTCTGCAACCCGACTATCATGCTATGTCCAATGGCAGGCCTGGCTCATAGTTGGCGTGTGCCTGCAGTGCACAAAACAACAAGGCACAAAACATTGTGTGTGGTTGTCCTGTGGAGTTGTGACATGAGAGGGAGCTAGCATGGGCTTGGGGAGAGCCCTGTTTGGCCACTGGGATGTTGAGGGAGGCCATTGTTCCTCAGCCTGATGACAGTGATTCCTGGAGCCCATTAACAAGGCCCCTTGTGTTGGGGGCCCAAGACCTGTGCTGAGTTTTGTAAGCCTTGCTCACCCTGGGCAGGTGGCAGGAGCCTATCCTCTGAACACTCAGTGTTTCATTTTCTTGGCACATCAGATCTGCTCTTTCCTTCTGTTGTTCACCAAGTCTTATTAGCAGCTAGGCTGAGGCCCTCACTGGAGTTAAGGGAATGGTTGTTTTGACTTACAGAGGAGGGAAACTACTTTGAAGCAAGATAAACAGGAGGGCAGATACATGTTGTGAAATATACTCAATCTATAATCACAGCTGGAAGAACGTTTGCTTAAAAAAGGGTCAGGAGAACAGAAGAAAAGGTCGATGAAGGGAAGGTGGAACGAATGTTTGGGTTTCTTTAATGTGGGAGATGTGCAGGCTGGGCTGCAGCGAGAACTCGGTGAAGGCAGCGCATGCTAGGGATGTCGTAGGTTGGAGAGGGACTCGGAGAGGGAAGCCGGCCAGGGTGGGCACTGATGAAAGCCAACCTCGGTGGGGGCTGCCCTAAGACAACTCAGGAAAACTGAGTGATCGAAACGCAACTGCCAGACTCACAGGCATTGGTGACCCTTAGGTGCCTGGGCGTTTTTTAAAACATGCTGGTGAAATTCTGAAAGTGATCAAATACCTCTCTTGTTAAACATAGAACCTGCAAATCAAAGGAAGTGGGAAATCAGAAAGACTAGAAGGGAGGCAAATAAGGAAATGCAAACAACCCCAAGGAGAAAAGCAGAGCAGAGCCTGGTGCTGGGGATGGGGTGTGAGGGCTGGCGCTGCTCCATCCCAGGGATTCTACTCTTTTGGGGAGATGGAGCTTCTTCTGGAATATTGTGTGTACATGTCTGTGTGCACATGTGTGGGTGTGCACGTGTATGTGCATGCATGTGTGAACACCTTCTCTCATGGAAGTTTCCAGTCCCAGAGGAGAAAAATAGGACAATTTGGTGGACAAAGCTCCATTCCAAGCAGGCAGAATAATAACTGCTAATAGCTGTTGAGGCTTACCACTTTTCTGAGCACTTTTTGTGTTTATCTTGTCGAATTCCCTCAATTCCATAAGGTAGGGTTTTGTTAAAATCCCTGTTTTATTTGGGGAAGCTGAGATGCAAAGAGGTTATATTGAAATGGGAAAAGTTCTCTTGTCCTCCTCGCTGGGCATGCAATGGGGGTGAGGCTCGCTTCTTCAGTGCCCCGCTGCTCAAACCTCTAGGGAAGCATACAGACGGGCAGGCTGTGGGACTCTGACCCCACGGTGGTGTCTAGGCGTGAATGTTTACAGCTCCTGAAGCCCCAGTGGGCATGTGTTACAGGGTGCTCTCTTAGTTTGCTGTCTATAGGTGACTTGTGTTAATCAGCTCAATTAGACCCTTTACCTTGTTGCAAGGACAGAGGGCTTTCTGTATCCCGGGTTCTTGCCTTGGTGTACAGGAAGAATTGGATCACACGTGGGCTTGGAGAATGAGTGCAAGGTTTTATTGAGTGGAAGTAGCTCTCAGCAGATGGGGGAGCAACAAGGGAGATGATTTTCCCCTGGAGTCGGGCTGTTTGGCGGCCTGGGTTCTCCTCTGAGTACCCTGGCCAAATTCTGCATTGTTCTGCTGGTCAGTGGCTGGCTGGCCTGCCGGTGCCTGCTGAAGTGCTCCTCTCGGCGTCCAGCCACCTGTGTGTTCCCCCGCTGATGTGCTCCTCTCAACATCCAGCTGCCTGTGTGTTTGCCTGTTAGGATCTCAGCGTTTTTATGGGCACAGGATGGGGGCATGGCAGGCCAGGGGAGGTCTTGGAAAATGCAACATTTGGGCAGGAAAGCAAAAATACCTGTCTTCACTTAGGTCCATGGGCACAGGTCGGGGAGTGGAGCCCTAGCCAGGGACCACACCCTTCCTTTCCCCTGTTCTGTATCATTTAAAGGGCCCATGCCCTTCCCTTCCCACACTTCCCTTCCCCCCTCCTGTATCAATATAACTAGGCCAAGGTTTGGGCCACCCTGTGGGGCTTGCCACTGACACTTGTGAGGCTTGTGCATCGTACCTGCCAAAGGACACCCTTCAGATCACAGTCCTCATGGCTGTGCATTGTTACCAGGGCACATCTCCAGCAGTCAAAGGTCTCCAGCAGAATAGCTATTTGGGCCAGGGCAGGGCCGCAGGGCTCAAGGTTCCCTCCCAGAGCAGCTATTGGGCAGTGAGAAGGCGGCACCTGGATAGGATGTAGGCGTACCATGGTGCCACCTAAGGCAAAGCGCTAATAGTCAGTGAGCTGTCACTAGGCCTAATGTCTGGGTTGCAGGCTGGGCTTTCCTGCTCTGCCTGCACTGGGAAAGTTTCCTTTTCCTAGACTTGTCGTGCAGGATTTGTGTCACTTGGTGTTTTCCATAGGCAGGTCTGGCCCTCACTCTCCACAGGGAACTGGATTCTGTCACCGCGAAGACCCATCTACGCTTCTGACCTAGAAGTCGTCTCTCTTAAAACTTCACCTCTCTCCTCACCTCCTCCTTGTTGTCGGTTCATTTTCCTCTTCACCCCTGGACTCCTTCACCTCCCCAGCTCCATTCTCTATCCCATCTTAGCTGCCACCTCCAACGGCCTCATCCTGGAGCCTGCCCAGTCCCAGAACTCTCCACTGCCAGCCGCCATGTAGTCCTGCCCTTCGTTCCCTTGCTTCCCTAGACATGCCCTTGCACCTCACCAAGACCCCTCTTCTCATTGCGCATTCCTGATCATCTCTGATGATCTCTGATGATCAGGAATCAGAGAAGTGAATGACTTGGCCCAAGTGTGCAGCCCAGGAAGAGAACTTTGATTTGAACTCAAGGCTCCCTCCTCCCATCCCCACACCTGAAGCTGGCCCCTTTCTCTATCCCCACACCTGAAGCTGGCCCCTCCCTCTATCCTCACACCTGAAGCAGGTCCCTCCCTCCATCCTCACACCTGAAGCCGGCCCCTCCCTCCATCCCCACACCTGAAGCTGGCCCCTTTCTCTATCCCCACACCTGAAGCCCCCCTCTCTCTATCCCCACACCTGAAGCCCCCCTCCCTCTATCCCCACACCTGAAGCTGGCCCCTTCTTCCATCCCCACACCTGAAGCAGGCCCCTCCCTCCATCCCCACACCTGAAGCTGGCCCCTCCCTCCATCCCCACACCTGAAGCTGGCCCCTCCCTCCATCCCCACACCTGAAGCTGGCCCCTCCCTCCATCCCCACACCTGAAGCTGGCCCCTCCCTCCATCCCCACACCTGAAGCTGGCCCCTCCCTCCATCCCCACACCTGAAGCCGGCCCCTCCCTCCATCCCCACACCTGAATCTGGCCCCTACCTCTATTCCTGCACAGCAAGTTGGCCCCTTCCACTATCCCCACACCTGAAGCAGGCTCCTCCCCCAACACACGCAACTGAAGGCAGATCTCCTCCCATCCCCACACCTATTTTGCTTATTTTAAAACATATGACAGTGTCAGGAAGAATTCCGTAACCTTACTGCCTAGCCTAGCCTAGTCATTGTTTTTGTTTTTTGTATTCTTCTCTGAACACATGCACACTGATTTTATATAGAGATACTCATAATCTAGATGAGATTTTGTGTTCTGCTTTTTTGACCTAACATCCTGGCATAAACATTTCCTGTGTGGTTGCAAAGCCTTTCTAATCATCATTTTTAATGATTGCATTGAGACGAAGAATTGATGTTGCATATCCTATCTAATGTTTCCTATCATTGGACATTGTGACTGTTTCCAATCTTCAATTTTTTTGACAGTGTTCAGTGTAAACCTTCATGTGCAGTGTTTGATTTTTCTCACTTGGATTATTGCTGACAGGAAATTTCCTAGAGCAGGAGCAAAAGGTCAGGGAAGGACAGACACTTGGGGAGCTCCCAGACCTTGGATCTCACAGTCCCCAAGACCATGATTTTGGCTGAGGTGCTGAGCAGTGGATATCATCATCGTCCTTTGCAACTGGGAACACTGGCCTTTCCAGAATCTTCTCTCACAAGGCATCCTCTCCCTAAAGCGGCCCCCATCCTCTTGTCCCCCTTGCATACCATACTAACTCTACCATCATTTTCATCTCTCCATCGCAGCTCCTCAGGGTAGCATTCCTGGGTGACCTGTGGTGCCCAGGCCAGTTAGACACATGCACAGTGCCTGTGCTTTTCCCTCAGGGTGCAGACTTCACTCTGCAATGATCTGTCTGTCACAGGTTTATTTGACTGGTGTCAGTCTCTCTCCTAGATTCTAATCTTTGCTGGAGAGGGGGGATGGCCATCTTTCTCTCCACAGTGCCAGTTACAGTGCCTGGCACACAGAAGAGGCTTCAGTGCTTGCTGAATGGGGAATGAAGGCTCTGTGTGCCCCGGACACTGCTGGGGAGGGGCAGCTGGACCCTAGGGCTCTGCTTTCATTGAAGAGCGTGTTCCCCACCCAATCTAGAAGTGTGCCTCAGAAGGCTAGGACTCAAGTGTGGGAATTGTGTGAGAGCCACAGGAGGCAATAACAGCCAGTGCTGTGTGTTCTGAGGAGATAGCATGGTGCAGAATCAAACAGGGCATCTGTAACAGAGAGGCCATGCTTCTGACCGACTCTGTGCTCCACAACTGTGAGACCTTGGCCAGAGCGCTACACCCTCTGGGCCTCAATTTCCTCGTCTCTGTGATGGGCACACTCCAGACCTTAATGGATGGGCATAACTTTGCCTGACCTCACTGTCTTCTTGGGCAGATTGAAGCTATCCCAGTGCCTAGTTCATGCAGCTTTTCCCTCAGGTATTTGGGGTAACAATTCTTGAGAAAACGTGGCTCGTTAAATTGAAAAGTGCTTCTCCAACTTCCTGGGAAAGAGGATGGCACTAACCCGGTCCAGATCTTCAGAGCCACTGTAAATCAATTCCTTAAAATTCCCAAACTTGAATGTAATTATGTGAATATATAATGAAGTCAGAAGTGGGTAGGATTGATTTGTCAGGTGAATTAATCTCCACAGCAAGTGGAGGCACGCGGGGGCACGAGGCCTGTCACAGCCTTGTCACCTGCTGCAGGCTTCACTGGCTTCCCGCTCTCAATGCTGTACCTTTTGCCCCCCGTCCTCTGTCGCACACCCCAAGCACTTGCTGTGTGTGGCCATCGGCCATGCGTGGAGGTCCAGTGCACTGTCTCAGGCCCTGCAGGGTCCTGGGAATGAGATATCAGGTTGAATTCAGTTGGACCTGACCATGGTGCGTGCTAGGGTGTGGGTATGTGTCCAACATTGAAGGGACAGAGGCAGAGCCCTGTGGTCCTGAGGGCCTGGGGGATGGGGCAGCTGGGCCAGGCCTATGAAACAAGGCAGGAATGACTCTGGGCATTCAGTCTGCCAAAGATTGCCCCGATGTATAGCATGGAAATGTTCTCTGGCCTCAGAGGAGCTGGTGCTCCCTTTGTGTCATGCTGCCTGTCTGCTGCCAGCTAGGGCTGGGCCTTGTGAAACTCTGAGCATGGTGGGCATGCACCTGTCTGGGCCATCCTTACAGCAGGGACCTTTACCCTGGGAGGGAAACCTATGCCCTGGCTAGGCAAGTGGGTGTGACTTGTGCCTCTCGGACATTGGAGGAAACAGGTGTGGGATGCCTGTGCTGAGCCTTCTCATGGGGGTCTGGCCACGAGACCTCTGCACCTGCTGAGGCCTGGCCTCCAGAGTTGGAGGGAACTTCACAGAGCAAGTGTGGTTGGGTCTGGGGTCCCACCTGCACCCTGGACTCTGAGCTGGGTTGGCCGGCAGCTTTGCAAGAGGAACTAGCCCCTTCTACCTGCCAGGTTTGGATTTGAACCCTGGTCCGTATGTCTCCAAGCCTGTTCTTGTTAAAGAACAGGGTGGGCAGAGAGTGGAGTGGTGCCTACCCCATGGGATAAAGCACCCACCTCTCTGCCAGACTGGAGCAAGTGTGCACACATGTGCCCTTACATGTGTGTGTAGCTGAATAGAGTCTGAAGGCCACATTAGAGAGCCATGCTTATGAGGGAAGCACGGCAGGAGGAGCTGTCCTCCTGACGCCAGGAGGAACAGTTGTGATGCATGAGATTGGGTGGGAACACCATGAGGGCTGTCACTGGATGACTGATTGCCCCATGTGCAGGGTTCAGCCCAACAGTACTTACTAATGATTCTCTCTCTCTCTCTCCAGTGACATGGCTGGGCCAGGGGAGGTAGGCAGTGTCTCAGGGTGGCTTTACCCTCTGTCCTTGCTACCCTTGAGGAACAAGGCACACACCTTTCCTAAGGGCTTCCCACTGTGGCAAACGTTTAAGAGCCATGGCTGGAGCAGAATGTGAGATGCTGTGGAATGAAGGAGAGCCTGTTCCTGTCCCAAGAAGGCATTGCATGAAGCAACATCGGAAGTCCTCTTCCTCCAGGGCCTGTCTGCAGTTTCACTGCTTGTCCACATGGGCTCCAGCTCCCATGGCTGACGCTTGCTCCGGGGAGCCTAGGCCTGTGGACTGGGGGTGCAGTTGAGCCTCCTTACATGGCATAATGTGAATCTAGCCCTGGGCACTAAGCTGAGGCTGAGCAGGTGGCAGGGGACTGAGGGCTTCATCACAGGCTCACAGGGAATGACTGAGGGCCTCAGAATTCCCCATCTGGGCCCTGTAGGGAATTGATGGCCAGCTCTGGTCTCTGGCCCCAGGAGGTCAGCCTCAGGTGGCAGAGTGGCAGCTGACTCTGGTGCTGTCCTCTGTCCTGGCTCCACCTCTGTGATGCACACAGGGGCTTCGTGGGCTGACCAGTGAGGGGTGTGGCCTGAGCTGCCAGCCTCTTCTGCTTGCCTGTGCTGACTTTGTCCTCTTGCTTTCCTGCTGTATTAGTCCATTTTCATACTGCTATCAAGAAATACCTGAGACTGGGTAATTTATAAAGAAAAAGAGGTTTAATGGATTCACAGTTCCACATGGCTAGGGAGGCCTCACAATCATGGCAGAAAGCGAAGGAGGAGCGAAGGCACATCTTACATGGCAGCAGGCAACAGAACATGTGCAGGGGAACTGTCCTTTTGTAAAACTCTCAGTTCTCATGAGACTTATTCACTATTATGAGAACAACACGGGAAAAACCTGCCCTCATGATTCAATTACCTCCCATTGGGTGCCTCCCACGACATGTGTGGAATATGGGCACTACAATTCAAGATGAGATGTGGGTGGGGACACAGCAAAACCATATTACCTGCCCTTCCATAGGCCTTGCAGTCTGGTCATGAACAGAAAAAGAGGTTTAATGGATTCACAGTTCCATATGGCTGGGGAGGCCTGGCTCCCATCCCCTGGGCCTCTTGGCACTGCTCCCAGGTAGGGCCTTTCCAGGACTGGGCACGTTTATGTTGTGGGGATCAGGCCTGGATTCCTCCTTAAGGAAGAATGTTTGTTCTGTGTTTAACATAAAGCAAATGGTGTGGCAGTGCCGGGCAGGGCTTGGGAACACCAGCCCCAGTTTTCCCTCTCAATGAGTGGACATGGGGTAATACCTTGCCCACGCTAAACCATCTCTGTGAAATGGGCCCATGACCCTTTCTTCAGTTGCCCAGGCCCAATATCTTGGTGCTGTCTTTGCTGCTTCTTCCTCACACCCCTCATAATTAGTCCATTAGCAGTTCTGACACCCTTACCCTCCATGTGTCTGGATTCTGATTACTCCTCACCATCCCAGTGGTTATGTCCCTGGTCTAAGCCATCGCTGGCATCAGCCTCCTGACCTGCCTTCCTGCTTCTCACCTTGCTTCACGCAGCTTGTCATTCTGAGGCAGCCAGAATGACTCTGTTAAAATTCCAGCTGATCACGTCATTACCCTGCTCAGAGTCTTCCTGTCTCACTGGGGTAATAGCCGGAGTCCCTGTGTGGACAAAGTAGGGTGAACACACTTCCTGGTCTATGAGATGGTCCCCACTTATGACTTTTGTTCCAGAAGAAATATTCGTTCTCAAAATCATCCTGGTTTGCTCTTTGTGAATGCTTATGGTGGCTTTGTTGTAATAACCCCAAACTGGAAACCATCTCAATGTCCTTCAGCTGGTGAATGGATAAGAAACTGTGGTATATCCATACAATGGAATATTATTCAGCATTAAGAAGGAGCTTCAGACCAGCCTGATCCCCATAATAAGACTCTGTCTCTACAAAAAAAAAATATATATATATATAAAATAAAATTAGCCAAACCAGACATACTGCATGTCATGTAGTCCCAGCTACTCAGAAGGCTGAGGTGGGAGGATCTCTTGAGCCAAGGAGATTGAGCCTGCAGTGAGCTATGATTGCACCACACTGCACTCTAGCCTGGGTAACAGAGCAGAGACTCTGTCTCTTAAAAAAAAAAAAGAATAATAAAAAACAAACCAGGAACAAACTGCTGATACACACAGCAACATGAGATGATTCTCAAAAGCACATGCTGAGTGAAAGACGCTGCACTCAGGAGGCCTCATACTCCATAATTTCAATTATGTGATGTTCCTGGATAGGCAAAACTATAGGGGCAGAAAACTTATCGATGTTTTCCAGGCCTAGGGATAGGAGGATTCACTACAAAGAGCCATAAGGAATTTCTGTGGGCAATGAAGCTGTTCTATATCTTGATTATAGTGATTATGGTGTTTGTTACATTACTGTCTAAGTTTATAAAACTCATAAAATTATACATTAAAAATCATGCATTTTCTATGTAAATTATACTTTGATTTAAAAAGCAAGTCCTGGTTAGGGTGATAAATTATATGGTCACTCAACCTCTAACATCTTACCCGGTTCATCCTCTCTTTGATGTCATCTCCTGCTGCTCCTCTCCTGGATCTCTCATTCCAGCCACCCAGGCCACTTGCTGTCCCATGAATATGCCAGGTGGGCCCCTGCATATGGTTCTCTATACTTGTTCTCTTCTCTGCTTGGAAAAATCAACTTCCAGATAGTCACGAGCCCCTTCTCTCTCACTTCCTTAAAATCTTTACCCAAAAGTCCCCCTATCAGTCACCAGTGACCACTTAATGCTGCATAACAAACAGCCTCAAGTCTCACTGGCATCCAGCATCTCATGCACCCTACAGATTGGTGGAGGTGCCACATCCAGGCTGGGCTTGGTGGGCTCTGCTTCCAGCTGTGGGTCTGCTTGCCAGCATCTCAGCAAGGCCAAGACTGGAAGAGCAGCAGCTACCCAAGGGACACTCTCTTTTGGCCATGGCACAAGCACAAAAGACACATCCTGCATGTGCACATTTCAAGCTTTTGCTTGTGCTGTGCCAGTTAACATCCCATTGGCGACAGCAAGTCGAGCTGTGCAGTCTACTCCACCCACAGGGAGGGGAGTGAATATCACCAATAATCCAAACAGTCCCCATCACCTTCCCAGTGAGGGCTTCTCTGACCAACCTGCGAAAACTTGAGCCCCCGCTTGCCATTTTCTCTCCCTCCTCTCTGCTTTGGGCAGTGTTTTCCTAACACTCCTGACTGTATAACTTATTATACATTTCATTGATTAATCTTGTTTAGTTTCTGTCTTCCAGTCACTGGAGTGTAAGTTTCACCAGAGCACAAGGACATTTATCTGTTTTTTTTTTTTTTTCACTCCTATATCTCCAGCACCTAAGAAAAATGCTCAGTAAGTATTTGACTAAATGATTGAATAGGGTTATGCTAATAATTTATTGAGATGATATATGAGACATGTTTAAAATACAGTCCTGCACACGAGAAGTGCTCGGTAATTGGAGGCTCTTGTACTCTACAGCCTGCATGCTGTTGGGAGAGTCAAGGCTCAGTTATGTGTATGATTACAATACTTTGCACAATAAGCCTTTGAAGCTAGATCTGCTTTAAGTTTGGCTTCAGAGATAAGGTGTTGAGGCTTGGAGAGGCTGTTCCTTGCCCAGAGTCACTTGGTGAGTCAGGGTTTCTTTCCCTGAAGCTCATGCACTTCTCCCCATGCTATGCTGCCCCCACATCTTCCTGCATGCTGGTTACCAGGCTCTGGCCTCCTTCCCTGCACCAGCATCCCTGAGGAGTCACAATAACTGATGATATTAGAGCCCTAGCCCATGAGGGTGCTGAAGTTGGCCCCAGATACCCCTCTCAGTTCTCTGGAAGTCAGTTTCTATGCAGGACCTCTGGAACACTGATGGCTGTCCTGCGCCACCCCCAGCCACCCCTGTGCATGGAGACCCCAGAGAAGCTGCTCCCTGCAGACCCTGAAGCAGTTGGACCCTGAGGATGGACAGACGGCTGGGTCTCTGGTCAGAGGAGATCACAGACACACATGTTCAGGAAAAGCATAGGCCCCTCCTGCCAGGAGAGAGTCACAGAGGGAGGGCTTGATGGACGGGATGTGGGGAAATTTATGAGAGTCATTCCATTTGCTCTGTGACCCCTTATGGATGACACTGGGTTGGAGGAGTCAGACTGTGCTCTAATGTGAATCTTCAGAAAGATGAATTTGACCTTGAGTGGCAGATTCTGCCCTGGTGAAGGGACAAGGGGCCTGGGTTGTGGCTTCTCAGTGCCTTGTACACGCGTCTGTGAAGGCCCTGCCATGATGATTGGCTCATAGTGGTGTGTTTGTTTGTTTTCTCTGCCAGACTCTGAACTCCTGGTCTCTGTATTTCCAATGCCCATCAGGATGCTTGGCCCCAACAGGATCTGCGTGTGTTTGTGAAATGAAGGATTTATAGAGCAGTCACCATGGGCCAGGCACTGTGCTTAGCACCCCACAGCTATGATTCATTTGACTCTTACCTGCCCCAGGAGGGAATTGCTGTTATCCCTGGGGATGGCAGAGTTGGGTTATAGATGTGGACTCAAAACCACTGTGCTACCTTGTCCCCTGAAATTTAAAGAAATTCTGGTACCAACTCTGGTGGTTAGTGGTTACATGACCCTGGAAAAGCCAGTGTAATCACTTTGAACCTTTGCTTTCTGCTCTGTAAAATGGGGATTACGAATCCTATTAGTCCTACAAAGAAGAGGGTTGTGAAAATCAAACCAGAGTGTGCTTGTGTTGAGTGCTCTTTAGGTTTGAAATTTTATTACTAATATTATTTCAAGTGGGCACCAATGGCAGTCAATAAATAGGGGAGTTGTAGCAGAAGTGTGACAAAAGAGAGGGCTTAGAGAAGCTTAAGTATGACACCGATCATTTCCAGTAGGTAAATGTGCAAAGAACATGATCAAACAAATCACAAGAGGAAATGCAGCTTGTTAGCAAACATATGGAAAACCACTAAAACTTCAGTTGTAATCAAAGCAATGTAAATTAAAACAAGATGCCATTTTTCACCACTCAGTTAAAGAACGTGCAGTGCTGGGGAGACTTTGGCAAAATGAACACTTGCCTATAACCTGGTGGAGATGTTCTGGAAGATAAATCAGTAATGAGTATCTGGAACTATAAAAATGTTTGTACCTTTTGACCTGGTAATTCAATTTCTAGGAATCTCTCCTGAGGGATTATTCTAATTGTCCAGGAAGCTTTCTGCATGAAGTTGTTCAAAACAGCTGAATAAAAAATGGGTGATAATCTAAGGAGCCAATGTTAGGGTTGTGGTTAAGGCAATGACAGTATCCAAGTGATAGAGGATCCTGCAGGGACCCACGAGTGCTTGCCAAATCACATCAGATGACTGTGTAGGCTCTAAGGGAAAAGCAAGACACAAGAATGCACATATTTTATTACAACTATGCAAGATTCTGTAGGGATCTTTGCATAGAGCCAAATCGGGAAAGAGGTAAAACAAAAAATGTTAACAATGGTTGTGTGAGGGTGGGATGAATATGGGTGATTTAAGATCATCCTTTTAATAGTAAGCATGTACTCCTTTCATATCAGAACCATAATATGGTGACTACATTGACTTGAGGATATAAAAGGAGGCCTGGATGCCACTGGAATAGAGGCGCCATGGTTAGGAAAACTGAGTCAAGAAACTACTTATCTCGTGTGGTATTTTTATCTAAAATCCGCTTTGTGGAAAACAAAGGGATGATTTCTGAAGATAAGCCATGCTGGAAAATAACCACTCGATTGTATTTTCTTCATATCTGGATTTTTTTTTTTTGTTTCAGATTTGGTTATTTATTACTGTCCCTTTTTCTCAAGAAGTGATTGGAATGTTTTTCTTCTGCTGAAAAACAAGATAAAGTTATATTAACTTTAACCATGATAGATTCACATGCAGTTGAAAGTAGACTTGGCTTTGTCTCACCCTCTTCAGAGATAACCACTGTTAAGAGTTCAATATGTATCTGTCCACCTTTTTTCCCACATATATGGTGTTGTATAATTATTATTTATTCCTTTTTTAAAACAAAGTTGCGTTATAATATGCATTTTCTGTTTTTCATTTAGCTATATATCTTGGGCATTTTTCTATTTGAGTTTGTATTAAAGTTCTCCAGATAAAGAGGACCAACAGGATATAGATAGATAGATGATAGATAGATAGCTAGATAGATAGGTAGACAGACAGATAGATGTATAGACAGATGGATAGATAGGTGGTAGATAGATAGATGATAGATAGATGAGAGGGGATAAAAGTGTTCCTTTTACCAGTGTCCCCAGCACTGCATGTTCTTTAACTGAGTAGTGAAAAATGGCATCCTGTTTTAATTTGCATTGCTTTGATTACAACTGAAGTTTTAGTGGTTTTCCATATGTTTGTTAATCCCCTAATAAATCTTCTCTTATCTATTTATCATCTATCATATATCTATCATCTGGGATTGGCTCACATGATTATGGAGGCTGAGGAGTCCCATGACAGGCTATCTTTAAGCCAGAGACATTGGGATGCTGGTAGTGTGGCTCAGTCCAAGTCTGAAGGTCTTACGACCAGAGAAGTGGATGGTGTCACTCACACTTTAAGGCCAAAGGCCTGAGGACCCAGGGGACCACTGAGGTAAGTACTGGAGTCGAAAAGCTGGGAAGCCTGGAGTTGTTGCCCAAGGATAGTCCCTCTGAAACTAAGACCTCTAGGCCAGCAGAGCGTGAAGTTGTGGTAACAGGAAGCAAAATTTTGCTAGTGGGTCACTTGGGGTAATGGTAAGTGGTGCCACTCCCACTTCCACCCCTTGATTCCTGGACCTGTGAATCCTGGCTATGGAAGAAACAGAACCACATATTGGGTGCTGATTTAGAGCATATACAGCCTTCTGGAGAACGCTGTCCCAGCCCTGCAAGGTACTGATACCTAGCTGGTGTTGTAACTAAGTATTTAAGAGGCTATCCCATTATTCCATCAAACTGGCTGCTCCAAGATGATGGGTAACATGGTAAGACCAGTGAATTCCATAAGCATGAGCCCACTGGCACACTTCTTTGGCTGTGAAATGATTTCCCTGGTCAGTAGCAATGCTGTGTAGAATACTGTGACAGAGGATAAGGCATTCTGTGAGTCCATGGATTGTAGCTTTTGCAGAAGCACTGTGTGCAGGCATAGCAAATCTGTATCTGGACTAAATGGCTATTCCAGCAAGGACAAAATGCTGCCACTTCTCTGATGGAAATGGTCCAATATAATTAACTGGTTGAGCAAGATTGCGCCTTTAATGGAGACAAAACTATGGAAACATTTGTGGGGCTGGAACAGTCTGTGGTTGTGGGCAACTCCTTCAGCCATTATTTTGTTTTTTTCCATAAGTTATTGGGGTACAGGTGGTATTTGGTTACACGAATAAGTTCTTTAGTGGTGATTTGTGAGATTTTGGTGCACCCATCACCCATGTATACACTGCACCATATTTGTAGTCTTTTATCCCTTGCCCCCTCTCACTGTTCCCCTCAAGTTCCCAAAGTCCACTGGATCATTCTTATGCCTTTGTGTCTTCATAGCTTAGCTCCCACATATCAGTGAGAACATATGATATTCGGTTTTCCACTCCTGAGTTACATCACTTAGAATAATAGTCTCCAATTTCATCCAGGTCACTGCAAATGTTGTTAATTCATTCCTTTTTATGGCTGCATATGCATACTACAGTTTCTTTATCCACTCATTCATTTATTGGCATTTGGGTTGGCTCCATGATTTTGCAATTATGAATTGTGCTGCCATAAACATGTGTGTGCAAGTATCTTTTTTGAGTAATGACTTCTTTTCTTCTGTGTGGATACCCAATAGTTCGATTGCTGGATCAAATGGTAGTTCTACTTTTAGTTCTTTAAGGAATCTACACACTGTTTTCCATAGAGGCTGTACTAGTTTACATTCCCGCCAGCAGTGTGGAAGTGTTCTCTGTTCACCACATCCACGCCAGCATCTACTGTTTTTTGATTTTTTTTTTTTTTTAATTATGGCCATTCTTGCAGGAGTAAGGTGGTACCGCAATGTGGTTTTGATTTGCATTTCCCTGATCATTAGTGATGTTGAGCATTTTTTTATATGTTTGTTGGCCATTTGTATATTTTCCTTTGAGAATTGTTTATTCACGTCTTTAGCCCAGTTTTTGATGGGATTGTTCGTTTTTATCTTACTGATTTTTTTGAGTTTGTTGCAGATTCTGGATATTATTCCTTTGTCAGATGTATAGATTGTGAAGATTTTCTCCCACTCTGTGGGTTGTCTGTTTACACTGCTGACTCTTCCTTTTTCCATGCAAAAGCTCTTTAGTTCAATTAGTTCCCAGCTATTTATCTTTGTTTTTATTGCATTTGCTTTTTTGTTCTTGGTCATGAAATCCTTGCCTAAGCCAATGTCTAGAAGAGTTTTTCTAATGTTATCTTCTAGAGTTTTTATGGTTTCAGGTATTAGGTTTAAGTCCTTAATCCATCTTGAGTTGATTTTTGTATGAGGTGAGAGATGATGATTCAGTTTCACTCTCCTCCTGTGGCTGGCTAGCCAATTATCTCAGCACCAATTGTTGAAAATGAATTAGGGAGGGTTTCTTTCCCCACTTTATGTTTTTGTTTGCTTTGTTGAAGATCAGTTGGCTGTAAGTATTTGGGTTTATTTCTGGTTTCTCTATTCTGTTCGATTGGTTTATGTGCCTATTTTTATATCAGTACCATGCTGTTTTGGTGGTTATGGCCTTATAGTATAGTTTGAAATCAGGTAATGTGATGCCTCCAGATTTGTTCCTTTTGCTTAGTCTTGCTTTGGCTATGTGGGCTGTTTTTTGGTTCCATATGAATTTTAGAATTTTTTTTTTTTTTCCTCCAATTCTGTGAAGAATGATGGTGGTATTCTGATGGGGATTGTGTTGAATTTGTAGATTGATTTTGGGAGTATGGTCATTTTCACAATATTGATTCTACCCATCCATGAGCATGGGATGTGTTTCCATTTGTTTGTGTCATCTGTGATTTCTTTCAGCAGTGTTTTGTAGCTTTCCTTGTAGAGGTCTTTTGACTCCTTTGTTAGGTATATTCCTCAGTATTTTATTTATTTTTTGCCACTGTTGTAAAAGGGGTTGAGTTCTTGATTTGATTATCTGCTTGGTCGCTGTTGGTGTATAGAAGAACTATTGCATATTAATCTTGTATCTGGAAACTTTGCTCAATTCTTTTATCAGTTCTAGGAGCTTTCTGGAGGAGTCCTTAGGGTTTTCAAAGTAAACGATCATATCATCAGCAAATAGTGATGGTTTGACTTCCTCTTGACTGATTTGGATGTCCTTCATTTCTTTCTCTTGTCTGATTACTCTGGCTAAGACTTCCAGTACTATGTTGAAAAGGAGTGGTGAGAGTGGGCATCCTTGTCTTGTTCCAGTTCTCAGAGGGAACTGATTTCCCCATTCAGTATTATGTTGGCTGTGGGTTTGTCATAGATGGCTTTTATTACATTAAGGTATGTCCCTTGTATGCTGATTTTGCTGAGAGTTTAATCATACAGTGTTGCTGAATTTTTGTCAAATGCTTTTTCTGCATCTGTTAAGATGATTGTGTGATTTTTATATTTAATTCTGTTGCTGTTGTGCATCACATTTATTGACTTCCGTATGTTAAACCATCCCTGCATCCCTGTTATGAAACCCACTTGGTTTCATGGTGGGTTATCTTTTTGATATGTTGTTGGATTTGGTTAGCTAGTATTTTGTTAAGGATTTTAGCATCTATGTTCACCTATGTTCATCAAGGATATCAGTCTGTAGTTTTCTTTTTTGGTTATGTCCTTTCCTGGTTTTGGTATTAGAGTGATGCTGGCTTCAAAGAATGGATTAGGGAGGGTTTCTTCTTTGTCTTTCTTATAGAATAGTGTCAAAAGGATTGGTACCAATTATTCTTTGAATGTCTGGTAGAATTCTGCTGTGAATCCGTCTGGTCCTGGACTTTTTTTTGTTGTTAATTTTTAAATTACCATTTCAATCTCACTGCTTGTTATTGGTCTGTTCAGGGTATCTAATTCTTCCTGGTTTAAGCTAAGAGGGTTGTATTTTTCCAGGAATTTATCCATCTCTTCTAGGTTTTTTAGTTTGTGTGCATAAAGGTGTTCGTAGTAGCCTTGAATGATCTTTTGTATTTCAGTGGTGTCTGTTGTAATATCTCCTGTTGTGTTTCTTAGTGAGGTTATTTGAATTTTCTCTCTTATTGGTTAATCTTGCTAATGGTCTATCAATTTTATTTATCTTTTCGAAGAACCAGCTTTTTGTTTCATTTGTCTTTTGTATTTTTTTTTTCTTCAATTTCATTTAGTTCTGCTCTGATCTTGGCTATTTTCTTTCTGGGTTTGGTTTGTTCTTGTTTCTCTAGTTCCTTGAGGTGTGACCTTAGATTGTCTGTTTGTGCTCTGTCAGTCTTTTTGATATAGGCATTAAGGGCTATGAACTTTCCTCTTAACACCACCTTTGCTGTATCCCAGAGGTTTTGATAGGTTGTGTCATCATTGTCATTCAGTTTGAAGAATTTTTTAATTTCCATGTTGATTTTGTTTTCGACCCAATGCTCATTCAAGAGCAGGCTATTGAATTTCTATGGATTTGCATGGTTCTGAAGGTTCCTTTTGGAGTTTATCTCCAGTTTTATTCCACTGTGGTCTGAGAGAGTGCTTGATATAATTTCAATTATCTTAAATTTATTGAGGCTCATTTTATGGCCTATCATATTGTCTATCTTGGAAAATGTTCCATGAGCTGTTGAATGTGTATTCTGCAGTTGCTGGATCAAATGTTCTGTATATATCTGTTAAGTCCATTTGTTCCACGGTATAGTTTAAATCCATTGTTTCTTTGTTGACTTTCTGTCTTGATGACCTGTCTAGTGCTGTCAGTGGAGTATTGAATTCCCCCACTATTATTGTGTTGCTGTCTATCTCATTTCTCAGGTCTATTAATACTTGTTTTATAAATTTGGGAGCTCCAGTGTTAGCTGCATATATGTTTAGGATTGTGATATTTTCCCATTGGACAAGGCCTTTTACCATTATACACTGTCTTTCCTTGTCTCTTTTAGTTGCTGTTGCTTTAAAACTTGTTTTGCTTGATGTAGGAATAGCTACTCCTGTTCGCTTTTGGTGTTCATTTGCATTAAATGCCTTTTTCCACCCTTTAAGTTTATGTGAGTCTTAATGCACATAAAGGTTTGGTCATTTAACATAATCCCAGACTTCTTGGCGGCATTGTTCATATTTTCTTATTCTTTTATCTTTGTCTTTGTTGGATTGGTTTAATTCAAAGACCTTGTCTTCGAGGTCTGAATTTGTTTCTTCTACTTTTTCAATTCTATTGCTGAGACTTCCCAGGGCATTTTGCATTTCTAAAGTGTGTCCAAAGTTTCCTGAATTTTTTGTTTTTTCTTTAAGCTATCTATTTCCTTGAATATTTCTCCCTTCATTTCTTGTATCATTCTTTTGTAGTCCCTTGCATTGGGCTTCACCTTTCTCTGGTCCCTCTCTGATTAGCTCAATAACTAACCTCCTGAATTCTTTTTCAGGTAAATCCGGGATTTCTTTTTGGTTTGGATCCATTGCTAGTGAACTAGTGTGATGTTTTTGGGGGTGTTGAAGAGCCTTGTTTTGTCATTTACCAGGGTTGGTTTTCTGGTTCCTTCTCATTTGGGTAGTCTCTGTCAGAGGGAAGGTCTAGGGCTGAAGGCTGTTGTTCAGATTCTTTTGTCCCATGGGGTGTTACCTTGATGTAGTACTCTCCCCCTTTTCCTGTGCATGTGGCTTCCTGTGAGCTGAACTGCAGTGATTGTTGTCTCTCTTCAGAGTCTAGCCACCCGGCAAGTCTACCCGGCTCTGGGCTGGTACTGGGGTTGTCTGCACAGAGTCCTTTGATGTGAACTATCTGTGGGTCTCTCAGTCATGGATACTAGCACCTGTTCTGGTGGAGGTGGCAGAGGGTGCAATGGACTCTGTTGAGGGTCCTTAGCTTTGGTGGTTTAATGCTCTATTTTTGTGCTGGTTGGCTTCCTGCCAGGAGGTGGTGCTTTCCAGAAAGCATCAGCTGTAGCACTGTGGAGAGGGACTGGCCCTGGGCGGGGCTCTAGCACTCCCAAGGTTATATGTCTTTTGTCTTCTGCTACCAGGGTAGGTAGGGAAGGACCATCAGGTGGGGGCAGGGCTAGGCGTGTCTGAGCGCAGACTCTCCTTGGGCCAGTCTTGCTGTGGATGCTGTGGTGGATGGGGGTGAGATTCCCAGGTCACTGGAGTTGTGTACCTAGGAGGATTATGGCTGCCTCTGATGAGTCATGCAGGTTGTCAGGGAAGTGGGGGAAAGCCGGCAGTCACAGGCATCAACCAACTCCCATGCAAACTGAAGGGCCGGTCGCACTCTCACGGTGCCCCCTACAACAGCCCTGAGTCTGTTTCCAGGCAGAGCATGAGATGGGCTTGAAAATTTGCCCAAAGCTATCTGCCTCCCACCTGGGAGAGAAAAGGGCTTGGTTCTTACCCAGCCTGTGAAGTGTGCACACCAGATTCGTGCCCTTTCCTGAGTTCTGGCCAGGAGTCTTCTCACCCCTTTCAAATTGTTACAAAGTTCAGCTACAGAATTCCTTCTCCCTGTGGAGTTTTACCCCCAGCTCCTCTGGCCGCCCTCCGGATGGATCCCTGTGGTGCCAAGCAGGAAAGGGCTGACTGGGGACCCAGTGAGCTCCCAGGGCCTTTCTGCTGCTTCCTCTACCCCTGTATTTCACTGGGCCCTCTAACTTGACTCCGCTCCAGGTAAAGGTGAAAACTTCTTTCACAAACAGACCTTCAGCTTCTCCGGTGGGGGTGTGTGTTCGGGGGAGGAGGGTCTCCCTTTCCCACTTCTGGAGTTGGGACATTCACAGTGTTTGGGGTGTCTCCTGGGTCCTGCAGAAGCAGTTTGCTTCCTGCAGAGTGTCTGTGGGTCTTCTTGGGATTGCTGGTTTGTTCTTGCAGTCAATCTGGAGCTAAAATTCACAGTGCAAGCCTCTGTATTGCTCTGTTCAGAGTTGCAATCTTGACCTGCCTCCTGTCCGCCATGTTTTTTTCAAGTACTTTTTCAGCCCCATCTTCTTTCTCCTTTCCTTCCAGGACTCCAATGACACAAATGTTAGATCTGTTTTTTTTTTTTTTTTTTCATAGTCTCACAGGTTCCTGAGGCTATGTTCATTTTTTAAAAATTTCAGTCAATTCTGTCTCTGTTGTTTAGGCTGAGTAATGTATATTATTATATCTTTTTATTTTTTATTTTTTGAGATGTAATCTCACTCTGTCACCCAGGTTGGAGTGCAGTGGTGTGATCTCAGCTCACTGCAACCTCAGCCTCTCAGGTTCAAGCAATTCTTCCGAGTAGCTGGGACTACAGGTGTGCACCGCTGTGCCCGCTATTATTATTATTATTTTTTTGGCATTTTTAGTAGAGATGGGATTTCTCCATGTTGGCCAGGCTGGTCTTGATCTCCTGGCCTCAAGTGATTCGCCACCTCGACCTCCCAAAGTGCTGGGATTATAGGCGTGAGCCACCAAGCCTGGCCATATCTTTTAGGTCACTGATTCTTTCCTCTGTCTCCTCTTTCAACTGAGCTTTACTTTTGGTTATTGTATTTTTTAGTTTTAAAATTTCCAGGCCGGGCGCAGTGGCTCATGCCTGTAATCCCAGCACTTTGGCAGGTGGATCACCTGAGGTTAGGAGTTTGAGATCAGCCTGGCCAACATGGCAAAACCCCATCTCTACTAAAAATACAAAAATTAGCCAGGCTTGGTGGCGTGTGCCTGTAGTTCCAGCTGCTTGGGAGGCTGAGGCAGGAGAATCATTTGAACCTGGGAGGCGTTTTTTTTTTTTGTTTGTTTATTCCTTCTTTATCTGTTGTATTTCCTTGCTGAGATTTTCTTTTTTCATTTGGTTCAAATACATTTGCAATTGCCCATGGAAGCATTTTTATGCTAGCTGTTTAAAAATTTTTGTGAGATTGTTCTTTATGATTTCATCATCTCAGCGCTGGAATCTATTGATTGATTCAGTTTGAGTTCTTCCTGGATATTTGTGTGAATAGTAATCTTTGTTTGAAATCTGGAATTCTGGGGAATTACGTTAGGCTCATGGGTCTTCCTTAGACCTTCTGTTTTAGCTGGTTTCTTCTGATACTGCTCTGGCGAGGGGGTTGCTGTCTCATTGTCAAAGGAGGGTGGAAGTCCAGGCTCTCCTCTTGGTTTCTATTGAAACCTGAGGTGGGGGTTCCTTGTTACTGCTGGGAAGACGTGGAAGTTCTAGCTCCCTACTGAGGCCACCGCTGACCCCTCCCTGTCTGGGAGAAGTAGGAATGCATCGTTACTGCTCTCTAGATGGCCTCCACTGACACCACCTTGGTGACGGGGGCGGGCGCAGTTTGTTTGTGAACTCTTTATGGTAGTGGTGAAAGTTCTGACTCTACACTAAACCCTTTTGAACATGACCCGGCTGGGCAAATGGGGACTTCATTTCAGCCTGGTGACGATGGGGAGTCTAGGGTCTGCACTCGGGCTTTGCTGGTATGGGTGAGGTGAAACCACACTTACTTTCTGGAATGTTTGGCTGGAGTATGGTGTCTTGGTAGCCTACCCCTTTCCTGGACCTTTGGCTAGAGAGAGCAGGACTTCTGTTGACAGCATTTTTTTTTTTTTTTTTTTTGCCTGCATCTATTGGTCTTTCTGGGTTGCTGAGTTTTCTGCTGCAAGTCTGCAAACTATGAGGCCAAAAGAAAACTCCAGACCTCAACATCCTGTCATTCCTCAGGTCCTGAGGTCCTGAGCTGTTCTGCCTTCTTCTCTCCGTTGAATAATCCCAAGACTCTTATGTTTGTTTTCTGTACAATGTTTGGGCTTTTTAGTTGTGCTTAGTGGGGAGAATAAGGAAAAAGTCTGTCTACTACATTTCCCTGGGAGCAGAAGTCCTCATTCTGGCCTGCCCTCAACCATGAACCCTCAAGGTTTTGAGCTGAAGTTCCTCCCAGCAATCTCTAATTTGCCCTGGAGACGCAGAGTCACTGTTTCAGAGCTGGGATCCCCATGCTCTCTGGGACGTGACAGCTGTTCTTTAAGCAGAGAGATACAAAATTAGTCAAAGTACAGTTGCTCATTTTTCAAACATGTTTAATGACAGAATACATTTGCATGCTAAACAAATATATCTGGATTCTAAGACAGTATTTAAGGAATCTCAAGTGGGGGATATTTATTTAGTTCTGAATTAACAGATGTGATCTCTCTCTCTATCTCTCTCTTTCTCTCTCTTTTCCTTCTTATTTGCCTTTTATCCCATTGTTGTCTTTTAATTAAACAATTCCTTCACAGGATGTTCCTTCCTTGAGAATTATTAAAGATGTAAACCTTCCTTTATCAAACAGTGGACTGTGCAATTATTGTATAGACTTTACATTTGGCTCTGGGGAAATTTGAGAATTGCGGGAGAGAAGGTGCTTCATTAACTGGTTGAGCAAGATTGTGTCTTTAATGGATACAAAGCCACGGAAGCGTTTGTGGGGCTGGAACAGTCCGCGGTTGTTGGCCAGGACAGAGGCGGCCAGTGTTGGGGGCTCTGCAGACAGTTCCTGCTTCTGCACTGCCTGTAGAACGTGCTCTGCATAAGCAGATAGAGGACACAGGGGGTGGGGAGGAACTAGCGCTATAGGGGCCTGACCCAGAGCTGGTGGCTGCACCACCATCCTGAGCAGAGCCATGAAAACTTAGGCTGCCTTTGCACGGTGGAGTCTCAGTGGTCATGGGCTGGGAGGGAGGTGGGCCAGCAGCCATGTGGTAGGGAATGGGAGCTTCTCCCTTGTGCTGTCTGTGCTGGGCTGCACATCTCTGTGATAGTGTGAGACTGTGTGGACAGGGACCCAAGGGTGATCTGAGCTTTCCTTCTGTTAATGAATATTAGTTGGTTGTGCTTATTGGACACATAGGAGTGGCCAGTGAAGGAAAACAGAAAGAGCTGGCCTGGTCTCTGTCTTGTCAGTTTTCACTCTGGAGGGGAAGCAGAAAACACACACACACACATACACACACACACGGATCTGCTTGTAGAGACACAGGTATAAACAGTTTCAGCAACAACCCATCACAACAGGTGTGTACACACACATACACATACGCCCCAGACTCACACACATAGACTCCATTATGCAGACACAACACACACACACACTCACACACACTCAGATCCACATGTACATTCATGCCGTATACTGACATACCAACATATTACACACACACACACAGATGCTCAGACACAAGAGCTCCCCCGACAGACCCCCACACACATACACCATCTTCTAACATAGAGGCGGGCACAGAGGCAGGATGGAGAAGACCCAGATGGGAAGTGTGTATAAGTGTGTATAGCCATTACAAAGGAATCAGAAGCTTGTATTGGTTCCATGCCCCATGCCTTCCATGTAAGCAAATTCATTTTTTAACCCTAAACGACTGGTAATTTTGTCTCTAGCGACTCAGATGTGTTCATTCCTTTCACACAGGCAAGAAAGCACAAGAACTTAAAGCAATGATAGTGCATGTATGTATAGCTCTTGAATTTGCAAGCAGTTGAGCTGACTTTTACTGATGCTCAGCTGGAGGGCCTGTGGAATGTCCTGGGCATAAAGCTGTGAAAAAGATGAGCTCCTTTTGTTCCATGAGCTCCTGGACCTGCAAAGTGGAGTCATGTTCAGGAGTCTGGGGGCACTGACACACACATGCACAAACACCAACACACACTGTGCACACACATACATATCTGTGCAAATATGCACACACACCCACACTTGCACACAAGTACACACCTGCACATGCCCATGCACACACATAGACACTTGTGCACGCTCTTGCACATATACATGCTTGCACACACATACACACTTGCACACACAGGCACACTCAGTTGTTCCATTTGCTTCTTATAACCCGCTGTGGGCTTTGCAGAACCCTCAGACAGGTGTGGCTTTGAGTCTCAGCCCTGCCCCTGACTGTCTGTGTGACGGTGGCACTCAGTTTCCCTGGGCTCGCTTTCCTCATTGGTAAGGTGGGAACAGTCATTCCTATTTAAAAGCAATCTCCTGATAGATTCCATAAAACAATGGGTGTGGAAGGGTTTGGCAGATTATATTCATCTGTTCATCCATTCTACAAATATTTTTGACTCCTAAGTGCCTAGTGCCGAATCTGGGTGCCAGGCCAAAAATAACAGACCAGAGCAGACCCCAGCCCTCATGGAACCACAAAGTAGAAGGAGGAGAGATGGGAAATGAATAAACAGAGACGGTATAAGTGGAGCAGAGAATTGTGGAGGGTGGTGAGTTCTGTGGCAGGAAGGAGCCAAGGGATGTGATGGAGAATAGCTAGTGGTCGGGGAGGGCTTCTTGGGGGTAGTGATTTGAGCTGAGGCCTGAAGGAAGAGCATAGGCCAGCCCTGGGGACATGGGGAACAGCACTCTGAGGGGAGTGGACAGTGAGTGCAAAGGGCTAGAGGCTCCAAAGAGTTTGGTGAGCTTGAGGAACAGAAAGGCCCAGTTGGGCTGGGGTGTGGAGACCTGAGAAAAGAATGGGCTGGAGCGAGGTCAGGATGCTGGGGAGTGCCTGGGCCAGGTGTCCCTGATGGTAGTAGGAGAGCCTGGGTTCTGCTCTTCGGGCTAGGTGAGTATCAGGACTCTTCCTAATTCCCCGGCCTGTTCCTGGTGTGATGCCATGGGCTGTAGGATCAGCAGGGAGCTTCAGGTCGATGTCCCCTGCCTGCAAGTCCTAAAGACCCCTGGGATCCCCAGGGACATGGAGACCATTGGATGGAGGTGACAGCTCTCAGCTGCCACCTGACTTCCTGGTGACCAGTAAATAAAGGAGACGTTCCCGGTGACTGTCCATTTCATTCTGTGAGAAGACTCAACTTTATTTACTTTGTTCCTAGGGGGCAGGCAGGAGGTTACCTTTGAAGGTATTCATCTTCCCCACCCAGGTCCCTGGAGCACCAGGGCTCTTGGAGAGTACAATTGGGAGAGTACACAGGTCTCATCCGGTCCAAAAAGCCATGCTCTCTCGACCTTTTCTGCTTTCATGCCTGGTTTCCACATTTTCTCACACTTGCCTGCATCTGCCAGTTCCACCCTAATTTCTTGTCCTGGGGTGCCTGCGCCGTCCTTCTGAGGCTGGCACTGGAGGCCCACAGAATGGCAGTGGCAGAGCAGAGCTGCTATGGGCAGGCAGTTGCTGGCTGAGCCCCGAAAGCTCAGGGAAATAAGCTGAGGACCCAAGGTTCTAGGATGCCTCTCTAGCTATCCCTGGAGGGGTTTTTCCTGCTCACTCCAAAGGTAGGTGTCTCTGCCCTGCCACATCTGGGGCTCGTCGAAGCAGTGAGAGAGAGGCTTATCACAGGGGTTTCTTCCTGAAATGCTCTTCCCTGGAAACTCCTCTTTCTTTATTTGTTTAAATACACATTGCATGAGTATTGGTAAAATACATCACATAAAGTTTACCATGTTAACCATTTTTAGGGCATTAGATACATTTTCAGTGTTGTGCAACCATCACCACCATCCATTTCCAGAACTTTTTTATTAGCCTAAACTGCAACTTTTTACCCATGAAACAATAACTCCCTGTTCCTCCCTCCCCTCAGTCCCTGGCAACCACCATTCTACTTTCTGTCTCTGTGAATTTGACTGCTCTAGATAACTCATATAAGTGGGATCATACAGTATTCTGTCGTGAGCGGCTTACTGCACTTAGCATAATGTTCTTAAGAGTCATTCATGTTGTAGCATATGTCAGAATTTCCTTCCTTTTTAAGGCTGAGTCATATTCATTGCATGGATAGACACCATTTTGTTTGTCCATTCATTAATTCATCATTGGACACTTGAGTTGTTTTAGCTATTATGAATAATGCTGCTGTGAAAATAGGTGTGCAAGTAGCTCTTTGAGACCCTGCTTTCACTTCTTTTGGGTATATGTTCAGTGTTGAATTGCTAGATCATAGGATATTTCTATTTTTAACTTTTTGAGGAATTGCCATACTGTTTTCTATAGCAGAATTTATATTGATAGAAATTTTACATTTCTATCAATAGCACAAAAGGGTTCCAGTTTCTTCACTTCCTCAATAATACGTATTTTCTTTCTTTTTCTCCCTTCCTCCCTTCCTCTCTCCCCCCATTTCTCCCTCCTCTCCTTCCTTCCTTTCTTTCTTTTGATAGTAGCCATCCTAATGGTTCTATGGCCTTCTCATTTTTTAAGACACATGTCAGTCACCACCTCTTCCAGGAAGTCTTCCCTGGTGCTCACCGTCTGGCTGGGCGCCTGTCCTTTGTGCTCCTTCAGTGCCCTAGGCTTCCCTCGATTGCATTTGTGTGTGTACCTACTACCCCGTCGCTGCTCTGTGAGTCCAGAGGGACACACTGGATATTCAGTGCATGTCCATCCTGCCATGCCAGGGCCTGATCACGGGAGGCACACAGGATATCTTTGTGGAGTGGATGCACAACAACCAGACTGAGGCTGATGTCCAGCAGGGACTCCAGATGCAGTGAAAGAAGCCTGGCCCCTTCCCTTGGGACACCTGGAGAGCTTTTTGTGAGTGTGGGCACAACCCTAGAAAGCAGCCTCCTGTTGCTGCAAAGTCTCATGGCTGAAAACACACAAGTACAACTTACGAGCTGAACTGGAGTTTGGTGTGCACTGGATTGGGGTATTCAGGTGGAAAGCTGCCTGTAAGGTGCATGCTGAGTGGAGGTCATTGGCCATGTTGACCAAGGTGACTTGATTCCTGAAGGTAATGCTGGCAGATTTATCATTCTTCTTCGTAGGGATGAAGATAACAACATAGCTTATATTCCCTGTGATTTAATGACAGACCCTTCATTTCTCAGAACGGCCCAGAGACTTGGATCTGAAGGTAGGATGGACTTTTACTATCACTTGAAAAAGGAATATAAGTTGTAGCTGTTCCCCATCACCTCGTGCAATGTCTGCTTCTGAAACAAGATTTAAGGATCAGACTTCTTGACAACAGTTGTCTCATGACAGCGACGAGGGAAATTCACTGGCTGTGGTTGAGACCAACTGTGTGTCACATTGTGCAAAACCACCGTGCACTTCACTGCTGTTCTACAGCGGCACAGGAGATAGCATGAGTGGTACCACGCCACGCTTAGAAGATGGAAAGGATGGCACGGAGCTCCCAGGTGGCCACACACTCAGGAACAAATTCTCCCCGCCAGTCCTCAACCCCTACGACAGCCCTGGTGCCCTTCTCAGAAACGGCATCTTCCAATAAGTGATGCTTTAGAAACAACCGCATGAGAATATAATGTTCAAGGGGAGAAGAAAATGCTGCTTTGAAATCCAAGTTCAGATGGGAGCCAGACCACGTGACATTTCAGTCCACTTGCACTCACCTGTTCACTCAGTCATTTCACAGACTTTACTGAGCCCCCACTATGTGTCTGGCTTTGTGCCGGGTGTAGTGACAAAGATGAGCAATGTGACACCTTTCATCCTCCAGAAACTCTTGGACTAGTGGAGTGAAAAGGCAGACAATTCCTCAGGAATAGAAACAGAGATCCAGAGCTGAGATCATCAGCTGCTTCTCCCCGCTCTGTCCTTGCCTGCTGGGAAGACACTGCAAAGGAGGAAACATTTGAGCCACATTTCAGAGAGTGGAAGTGAAGAAAGGGGGCAGGACAGTGCAGGCAGAGGGGACAGTCTATACACAGGTGCAGTCATGGTTTGGGCAGCACTGAGTGGCGGGGCAGGGGGAGGGGTAGGGTGGGGACATGAGGTTGGAGAGTTAGCTTTGGCCTGGGAGGCTAAAAGGTTCTTGTGGGTTGTGTGAAGGAGCCTGTGCTTTATCCTGTGGGAAACGGGGCACCTCCAGAACTTGGGAAGAGGGGCCGTGGCCCTGTTGGATGAGTTTTCTTTGAGGCTCCCTCTGGCAGTAACATGGGGATAGGCTGGAGTCTAGGGGATAAGTTAGAAGCTATTATAATGGCCCAGGCAAGAGATGATGAGGACAGGGTGCAGGAGAATTTCCAGGGAGGCTTGCTTGCCTAGAGCAATCCCAATTTTGCTTAAACCCAACTCCCTCCCTGCTCTGCACCTGCAGCTGCCCCTGGGCAATGGAATGCTGTTGGCAGAAAACACATAGCTAGGCTGCAACTGGCCTCTAGGAACTCCCACCTGCCCTCAAATGGGTCCTTCATTCTGCAGGATTATTCTACTGCATTGTCCAAGGCCATTTATATCATGTGTTCCCTCCCCTCAAACCTCTGCAACTGCTTCTTCTGCAGTTACATCTTGCTATTATTTTTCCTTGTTTGAAAAAATTAAAGGGCTTTACTTTTTTGAACAGTTTCATGTTTGCAGAAAAATTGAGCAAAAATTACGGTGAGATCCATGTAACTGCCTCACTTTCCCCCGATTTCCTCTATTATTGGTATCTTGAATTAATGTGGTATAATTGTTACAACCAATAAGGCAATATCTGTACATTCTTATTATCAAAGTTCATAGTTCACATTAGGATTCACTCTTTGGTGCTGTAAGTGTTATGGGTTTGGACAAATGTGTAATGACATAAATTCACCATTATTACTAGTATGCAGAATAATATTACTGCCCTGAAAATGCTCTGTGCTCTGCCTATTCATGGGCAACCACTGATCCTTTTACTGTCTCTATAGTTTTGCCTTTTCTGGAATGTCATATGGTTGGAATCATATAGTATGTCGCCTTTTCAGACTGGCTTCTTTCACTTAGCAATATGCATTTAAGTTTCCTCCATGCCTTTTCATGGCTTGATAGCTCATTTCTTTTTAGGGCTGAAGAATATTCCATTGTCTGGATGTGCCACAGCTTATTCATTCACTTACTGAAGGACATTTTAGTTGCTTTCACATTTTGGCAATTGTGGACAAAGCTGCTATAAACACAATGACTTTGCTTTTTAATTTACTGAGAAAACACGAAGGATGAGGGCAGAGTTGATGTATGCATTCACTGCCATATCTATCAGCTTCCATCATCTGTGGCCATGAGCCTCCTCTTCTGTCTGATGTTGAGCGGGAACACTGTGTGCTCCTTCTAAACGCAAGCCCTTGGATACTAGAAATAATTCCCTGTCACCTACTTAAGGGTGAAATTCTTGCACTGTCAGTTTCTCCTTCTCAAATGGATCACATCAGCCAGCTCTCAGGCACACTGTAATACCCACCATCTCTGCACGGCCCTCTTTGCGTCTGTTTTCATCCCCAGTCCCATTTATCTGCTCCTCTTTGAACAAAACTCTCCAAAATAGTTACCTTGTCTTGAACTCCTGGGCTGGCCTGGGTGACAGAATGAGACCATCACAAAATAATAATAATAATAATAATAATAATAATAATAATAATAATAAATAACAATAATAATAATAAAATGAGATATTACCTTCACTTGCTGTTTCCACCACAGCTCTTCCCATTCTCTCAGGAGCTCCTCTGCAGCAGATGCTGGCAGTGACCACGGCCCATCCTTGGCCCCTCCCCTGTCAGTGGGCTCTGCAGCATCGCATCTGCCTTTCCGTGTCCGGGGCTTTTTCTGTAACCTTAAGGGCCATGCTTTGCTTGCACTCAGAGCAGGCTGGAAGTGAGGGAATTAGTCTACCTGGGAGCATTCTTCAATCAAAGACAGGCTGGAGTTGGTGTATAGATACCCTGTCCCCTGTCCCTCGGTGGTAAAATCTGGAGGTCCAAATTCCACATTGTTTCCCTGATGGAGGAAGCTCCAGTCATCTGTGTGGAGATTTCCTAGTAACACCCATTGTGGGCTGCTTTTCCTTCCCACTTGCCTACTCTCCATCAGTTTTCCCTGCGCATCACAAATGAACTTCTTGTACTTGATTCCTTTTGTCAGAGTTTGCTTCCTGGGACCCCCATTCAGACACTCCACTCTCCAATCAGGAGGATGCCTGGCGTCCTACAGATGTTGCTCCTGGGGGCCAAACCTAGTGGTGAAAAACCCTGGGCTTCATCTTACTCCGTTTCTTTCTTCTTTCTTTCCTTCCTTCTTTCCTTTTTCCTTTTTCCCCTTTCCCCTTTCTTTTCCTTTCTCTCTCTCTCTCTCTCTCTCTCTTTTTTTCCCACGTAGTCTTGCTCTGTTGCCCAGGCTGGAGTACAGTGGCACGATCTTGGCTCACTGCAACCTCTGCCTCCTGAGTTCAAGCAATTCTCCTGCCTCAGCCTCCTGAGTAGCTGGAATTACGGGAGTGTGCCACCACACCCGGCTAATTTTTATATTTTTAGTAGAGACGGGGTTTCACCATGTTGGCTAGGCTGTTCTCGAACTCCTGACCTCAGGTGGTCCACCTGTCTCAACCTCCCAAAGTGCTGGGATTATAGGCGTGAGCCACTGTGCTGGGCCCTTACTCTGTTTCTTAACAGCCTTTGGCCATGGTGGTCACTCCCTTGCACTTATCCTTTGGGACATGGTTCCCTTTTGGGTTTCCTCCTCTTTACGGATTGGTCCTTTCAGATTTCCCTGCTAGCTGCTTCTCAGCTTCCTGCCCCTTGCACCCACTGCCAGGGAGGTTAACCAGAGTATTGTATACAGAAAGGAAATAACATCCACTTAAAGAAGAGTGGGAGTTCATTTACTCTGTAACTGTTAGGTCAAAGGGGGAAGTGACCCCATTTAAGTGTCTGACATGCTCTGCGCACTTTGCACCCATTAATTCATTTGATCTTGAAAATAGCTGCATGATGGAGGTGCTTTTTATCACCTTAAACAGAGGAGGACACAGAGGCCCAGAGAGGTTGAATGACTTGGTCAAGGGCACCCAGGGTTGGTGCTGGGATTTGGAGCTGGGTCTCTGTCACATTCCATTTCTTTTAAGGAGCTGCTGACTGATACAACTGTGTTCAAAGTGGACCCTGGTTTCTTTCCCAGCTTCTTTCTGCCTTACTTCCTGGTCTGATGGATGTCTTATTCCCTCCAACCCAGTGCCCAAGGCCCTTGATTTGGCTAAGCCCTGGAGCCCTGGAGCCCTGGAGAGAAACGCATGATTAAATCATCAGTAGTGCAGAGCCCCAGTGACTTGCAGGCAGCCTTTTCCCCTACCAGCCTAGAACATTCAGCCTTTATCAGGGAGAACCAGGATGACTTCAGAAATTCCTTTTCGGAACTGTGTTCAAAGGGTAATCAGCCCCCATCCAGGCCATTTGCTAAAACAGGGCTGAGTAATTCAGCAGGCCGCTCCAGGAGGCTGCCGTGACTCAGCTGGTGCTGTTGAGCTGCTAATGGGCTTCCTGGAAGTGTTGGGCCCCATGTCCCCTCACTCACCTCTCTGAAACCTGTGCTGCTTCAGTTCGAGGTACTGGGTCCAACAGGGAGTCTCTTTATGCTGTGTATGGGGGATGAGCAGCTGCTGGGCTGTTACCCAGTTTCTGAGTGCTGTGCTGATGGGGGTAGCTCCGTCCCAGAGGAGATCTCCCTTGTGCCTACTGAGCCCCCTTAAGGGTGGACCTGAGTTTACATAGCTCCTGACACAGAGCCGGGTCCAGGGAGGCTACCTGTCAGGTTTGCACAAGAGAGGAAACCCTTGCTGGCTCTCCTCAGGGCCACCCATGCTGGGCGCTGGGGGAAGGCAAACACAGTCCCAGAGGTTTAGCTGCAAGGCCAGGGGGCTGGGGACCCTAGGTTCCATGGAGAAGGCTGGGGCTGGACACCTTCCTGCCTCTCCCGAGCCCTCATGCCTGGCTCCCATTGCCCAGCCAGGCCTAGGCCCCCAGGGGATCCTTGAACAGTGGAAGGGTCCAGTGTTAAAGGCAGGGCTGTGTGTTCCCATTATCGATCTTATGTCTTATTCCTTGCTCAGAGAAGACAAGACATTAAGCAAGGCTTTCGAGAACATGAAGTCTTTTGAGAAAGAAGGTATGAGTCCCAGGTTTACATGACAGAGAGATGAGAGTGTGAGAGGAGGAAGGACAGGGGGATGGCTTGTGGAGATGCTGCTGCAGGTTGTGGAGCACCCGTTCTACCCACCGTGTGTGCCCAGGGCAGACAGCTGCTGACCGTCCACAAGAAGACATTTCTAATTTAACAGATTTTACACTTTGCAATGAAGAAGCAGCTGTGCATTTTAGCAGGAAACTGGAAGGAGGCAAAAAGCCCAGGCAGAAATGGATCGATTGTGTTGTCCATTAAAATCGTTCCAGGGCTTTGCTAAGCATATCCCTGGAGTTGTCGCTGTCTCCTGGCCTCTGGGAAAGATAAGCTGTATGATCACAGCCCTCTTCTGGCTGTGGAGATGAAAATCAATCCCTATGCATTTCCTTCGAGATGGCCCATGGATGGGCAGGGTCAGGCCTGCCAAGGGAGGCATGAGTGCCGGCCCTGGCACTGCCAGTTCCCTCTAAGCCCAGGTCCTAGAGAACCCTTGAGTCTCAAAGTGGCAGGCTGGCCATGCGTCAGGATGTTGGCTCCTGAAAGCCCCTTGGGCAGCCTCAGAGGATCCTTCCCAGTGAACTTTGGAGTCAGAGCTTCTTAGGCTTGCTTTGTAGGCCAGGCCAAGCAAGCCATTTTCCTGTCACTTTCCTTTGAGTCACTTAATGTCCACACCCTGGTTCATGCAGACTGTGTGTGGGGCTGAGGTTGAGGTTTATTCCCCTCCATGATTTGTCTGCTTTCAATCTATGTATTCCTCAGCTTCTCATCCTAATATCCAGCTCCCAATGTGGGTTCTCACAGGGCTGCAAAGAGCTCTCAGTCTACAGATGGGGACAGTGGTCAAATTAGAGTGGGGACAGATTCCTTTTTCTTTCAACGCACATGAATCACTGGACATAGCCACACAATATGTGTTCGAATGGATGTCTGTGCAGGATGTCTATACAGATGGAGATGTAGCAAATAGCATGATTCTGTCTGCAGGGAGCAGGGAATGCTTTGGAAGAGGAGCCCTAGTGCCATGGGTTTAGGTGGGACTGAGCTCTAAAGGGGGAAGGACACTCCAGGCTGGAATAATGGGGTGTGCAAAGGTGTGGCTGCTGCAGACTGCAGCGGGTGTTCAGGCAGTGGGCGTGTTTTGGAATTCTTGAATCAGAAGGTTTGATGGAAGACTTGGTGGTGACCAGATCAGGAGGGGCTTTGGAGACTGTCCTGAGGAGATGAAGCTTATTCCGTAGGTGATTTGGGGCAAGAAAGATGGTATCAATGAAAAGCCATGGAACAGGGAATGCAAAGATCTGGCCTGTTGGTCAGTTTTAGAGAAGGAATTGGAGGGGTTAGGAGGGCAGCAAGGAGGTTGGTGCAGGGCCCAGGTGAGTGAACAGGCGAGGGCCAGTGGTTTTACTATGGTTTGAAGGTCTGTGTTTCCCCAAAATTAACATGGCAACCTAATCCTCACGTCACATCGCGACCTAATCCTCAATGTGATGCTATTAGGAAAAGGAGTCATTGAGATCTATTAGGTCATGAGGATAGAGTCTACATGAATGGGATTATTGCCCTTATGAATGAGATCCCAAAGAGATCCCTTGCTTTTTCTACTGTGTGAAGATGCAGCTAGAAGGTATCATCCTAGAACCAGGAAGTGAATCTTCACCAGACACTAAATTTGCTAGCACCTTGATCTAGGACTTCTCAGCCTCCAGAACTGTGAGAAATAAATTTCTGTTGTTTATAAGCCACTCAGTCTATGGTATTTGGTTATGACAGCCAATGAATGACGACAGAGATCTTTTCCACTGCCATGTCAGCTACTATTCTGATTTAGCCTGAAATCTGGGGGAACCTTCATTCCTCTCTAGCGGGTCCCCTAACTTTTATTCCCAGGTGTGACAGTTAATTTTATGCCAATTTGGCTGGGCTCTGGTACCCATATATGTGACCAGACATATTCTAGATGTTTCTGTGAGTGCATTTTTGACGAGATTAACAATTAAATAGATGGCCTCTGAGTAAAGCAGATTGCTCTCCATGATGTGGGTGGGCCTCACCTAATCAGTTGAAAGCATGAATGGCCCAAAATACTGACCTCCACCAAGCACAAGAGACTTTTGCCAGTAGACTGCCTTTGAACTTGAACTGCAACATGAGGTCGTCTATGGGTCTCTGGTCTGACAGCCCCCCTCACAGCTTGTGGACTTGCCAGCTTCGATCATCACATGAGCCAGTTCCTTAAAATAAGCCTTTTTCTCTCTCAATGCACACATTTCTTATTGGTTCTGTTTCTCTGGAGAAGCCTGACTAATACACCAGGTTTGGCCAGACTGCTGCTGAGAGCAGCAGCTGCCGAGCTTCAGGTACCCCAGACCAACTGGCCTGCACTCCATTGATTCATGACCGACTTCCACATTTTTATCATATCTTCATATCACCTGTTCCTTACTTACTGTTTCTTTCTTTAAACTTACTGTTTTCATTACTTAAATGTTGTCTCATCCTCAATCATAATTTTCTTGAAATCATGGCTTGGATATACTAGCAGGGAATATTTGCCCAGTTATAATTAATTAAAATAGATAGATCACCATGAAAAATGTTTGCCCATGTCCTACCCGTGTCGAATCTGATAGAACTTGTGGCAGCTGATAACATGTTGAGAAGAATAAGTAGACCTTTCCCAGAAAATAGGAGCCATTTGGTTTAGATTTCACAAGTCTTTCCTCCTTGCTTCCCTCTCTCCTTTAGAACTTTCCTAAGCACCTACTAGGTGCCATGCATAGGGCAGGAGCTGGGGACACCAACATGAGTCTTGGCCCCAACTTGCTTGGCTCTGTGGGGGGAGTCAAGACACCAGCCCTTCCTGTGCTGGGGAGGCCCAGTGGTAGGCATATTTCTAGCTGCCCCGTGGTGCCCTTCACATCCCATTTCCTCTGAAGTTCCCTTACATTCCTGGCCAACCTCACTGTGTGTGGTGTTTTCTGTTTGCCTATGAGCAGAGGGTCCTCTGCGTGTTCTCTGAGGAAGTGCCATGTACCTCATGCCTGCCTCCCCTTGGGCATCTCTTCCAAAACAAGCCCATCCTGTTGATTTGTGGTGGCCACGGGCAGTGTCTGGGCATGGGAAGCACCTGGAGGAACCTCGCTGTGCCTTTGGGATAGTTTGCTAGGGCAGCTGTAACAAAGTACCACAAATGGGGTGGCTTATTCAACAGACATGTATCATCTTACAGTTCCGGAGGTTGGAAGTTCAAGATCAAGGTGTTGGCAGGATTGATTCCCTCTGAGGGCTGTGAGGGGGAATTTGTTACTGCCTCTGTACTAGCTGCCAAGGGTTTGCTCAACCTTAGGCCTTCCTCGGCTTGTGGCAGCATCATCCTGATCTCTGGCTTCTTCTTCCCGTGGCCTTCTCCCTGTGTCTGTCTCCCAATTTCCCCTTCTTATAAGGATGCCAGCCATGTTGGATTAGGGCTTACTTTAATGACCTCATTTTAATTTGATTATCTCTATAAAATCCCTATTTCCAGATAAGGCCAACTTCACAGGTACTGGCAGTTAGGACTCTGGCATATGAATTTCGGAAGGGGACACATTTCAACTCATACTGAGTCAAACTGGCAGGGTGGGACAGTGACAAGTGAGGAGCCTTCCGCAAGAACTGTGGTGGGTGAGCTGAGCTGGACTCTCCTCCCAGGCCTCTCACCGTGGGATGTCATGCTTAGCGAAGCTTGCTCGTTCCTTTTGTGCATTTGGTCATTCATTCAGCTGCACAGTGATAGTCAGTGGCTCCTCATTCCCACACTGATTTGCTCATTCACACATTATGCACTTCATTTGTTCATTTATTCAACAACTACAGTAATATTCAGTGACTTCCTCCTTCCCTCTATCATTCATACATCGACATTCATCCCATCATTCATTCCTTTGAACACTTCTCAAGGGCAGATGGAGCCCTGTCCTGCACCATCTCTGTGTAAAAGCTGAAGTCAAATTTTAATAATCCATTCCTTTCCATCGGAGTGCTCTTCAGGGCTCAGAAAGTGGGAGCACTGCTGAGTACTATCCAAGGAAAAGGAATCAGTATATCAGAGGGTTACTTGCACCCCTATGTTTACTGTGGCACTGTTCACAATAGCAAAGATGTGGAATCAACCTAAGTGTCCATCAGTGGCCGAATGGATAACGAAAATGTGGTATACTCAGTGGACTATTAGTCAGCCATAAAAGGAATGAAATTATGTCATTTGCAAATTATGTCAGTTTCATTGTAAATGACAATGAAATTATGTTATTGCATAAATTAGGTCATTATCTTAAGTGAAATAAGACTGGCACAAAAAGGCAAATATCACATGTTCTCATTTCTATGTGGGAATGAAAACATTTGAACACGTGGAGGCAGCGAGTAGAATGATAGTTCTCAGAGACTGGGAGGGGCGAGTGGGAGGGAGGGGAGAGGATGAAGAGAAGTGGATTAAAGTGTGCAAACATTTAGGAAGGTAGAAGGAATAAATTCAATGTTTGATATCAGAGCAGGGTGACTATACTTAACTAAAACGTATTGTGCTTGGGTGATGGACACATGGCTTGATCACTACACATAACATACACATAAGCAAATTTCTCATGCACCCCATACATTTGCGCAAATAAGAAAATAATAAAAAAGAAAATGGGGAGGGATTTTTTTTTGTCTACTATTTTTTTTTTGAACAGACGGACTATTGAACTATCTCCACTTCTTCAAAGTGGTGTGATTTTCCAGGACTGGAGGACAGTGGTGGTTTGGTGAGGAATGGATGCACAGATTGGCTGTACAGTTGATTTCTTGGCTACTTCTATTCAGAATAATGGGAATTTCCCCCACCCTCCCCCAAACTAGGCAGAGGGAGAGCTCTGTCCTGGATGCATTTGTTTGAAACCAGAGTGCCTGTCTGCTGTGGTCCTGACTGTCCATAGCTCTGAGCAAGAGGAGAGAGAGCCCAGGTGTTCAGTCCTGTCAGCCAGGCAGGACATGTCAGTCTCTTCCTTCTGACCCTCTCTTGTGTCTAGGTCCTTAATCTTGCTCTGAGGATTCCAGCCAAGTGATGATGTTTCTTTTTTCTTTTTTTTTTTGATGGAGTCTCGCTCTTTTGCCCAGGCTGGAGTGTAGTGGTGCGATCTCGGTTCACTGCAACCTCCGCCTGCCGGGTTCAAGCAATTCTCCTGCCTCAGCCTCGTGAGTAGCTGGGGTTACAGGCGCCCGCCACCACGCCAAGCTAATTTTTGTATTTTTAGTAGAGATGGGGTTTCACCATGTTGGTCAGGCTGGTCTTGAACCCCTGACCTCGTGATCCACCCACATCGGCCTCCCGAAGTGCTGGGATTACAGGCGTGAGCCGCTGCGCCCGGCGTGATGATGTTTCATCACTGATCATGGTGCCTGGGGCAGCTTCACACTGGCATCAAGTGGTGCCCACCTTGTGATCCGGAGCTCAGTGGAGCTTGAGAGTGCCCTTAGTTGTCCCTGGAAGACAGGTGTGCATGCCAGCTTCCTGCCAGCGGGGCCGGGCCCAGCCTGCTTCTCCCCCTGGACCATCCCAGCAGGAGGCAAGAAAACATCATCACGAGCAAACCCTGTTTCCAGGCTGTATAACCACACTCCCAGGGAACCCACCAGACAAAGTTATACTGTTGGGGTGCACAATGGAAAGCAAAACTGTCCCAGGAAGAAGGCAGTGGCTTCTGTGCGATGGCTACTCTCCCAGCACACAGATGAAGTCTGGCTTCACCCTACCCCAGTGTGTAACAGGGAATAAACACCAGTCCCCCTGCTGCACGGAGCTGGAGTGTAACTAAAAGGAGGTTGTGCTGAATAAATTGGTCCCTTCCTCAGGGGTGCTCTGTTGGAGAGAAAGGCTGTGTGATGAGCATGCATTCGTCTGTTTAGATGTTTATGGAGTCTCTATTTGGCTAATCATTTTAATCAGAATTTATTTCACTTACTGCAATATTTGGGGGTGTTAATGCCTCCTCCTAAATCCCTCCAACAAACAAAGATTTTAAAAATTACTAACAACTTATGAACTGGAAATATGAGTGGAGGTTGTAGCTCTTTATTTATTCTTTATTCTCAATACTCACAAAGCCACACATCTGGATGAGAATTTCTGGAAAAATTCCATCAGCTATCTTCATGTTTCCAAATATTGTGGCTTTGGCATTGGGTAGATGACATAATAGAATTAAAAAGCATTTCATCTCACCTCCATGCTGTGTAGGCACTAGCACATGCTGTACAGGCACCTGTGCCTTTCCTGGGCTGCAGCAGTGTGCGTGCAGTGAGGACAAGTAAACCACTTGTTTTTGTACACTAGCAAAGACCCTATACTATCTATCTCCTTGGTGTACAGTTAGGTCTGAGACCGTGGAAAGGGGTGGGATAGATGGACAAAAACCCATGAAGAAAAGCTGACATTAAAAAGGAGAGATGTTCACTGTGCTGACCCAAGGGCTTCTGCGGATAATTATTTTCTCCTTACTAATTTAGTAAAGAATTCATCTTACTTTACTTCTATATTGCTATCTTTAATTACCTCTGCTACTGAAAACATATCTATATTTCCTGAGATGTGTTTATGTTTCTTTACCCAATAAAATAGAAAAAAGAAAGAGTAGTTATGGACTCCTCTGGGTAAGATGAGGAAATAACTTGTATTGTCTAAGAAAAAAACATCGACTGGCCTGAAAAATGGCTGGGCATTGCCTTTCCCATGAGTCTTCTTTTAGCTCCCTACCTGTTTCAAATTGCAGAAGCTTCTCCTGGCACCTCGCCCTTGGTTAGTGATAAATCTTAGTTTACCGTTTTCATCCTCGTGTGAGCTGTGATAGATTTTTTTTGGAGGGAAGTTGGCTGAGGTATGGATTGTTGCCAGACACTACCTTAAACTTGAATGTCTGAAATATAAAACTTATCTTGTTCCTCTGCATAAAACATTTCCACACTTCCTGACGACCCCAGAATAAAGTCCTGCTCCTTTAGCTCCCAGGAGGCCCTTAGAGACTGGCTACCTTTCCTTCATCACCCCCAGTTCCTCCCGTCTTCCTCTTACCTGACAGTAACAGTAAATGACTCACAGTTTCTTCCTTGCCACCAGCCCCTTCTCCCCTCTTTTGGCATCTGCTCATGCAGGTGTCTCTGTCTCCCATTCTCTTTCACTTCACTATTCCTTTCACCCTTCAACATTTACTCAGGTTCTGCCTCCTCCTCCAGGAAGCTGTTCCTGACCACCTCTCCCACTGGCTGGGGCAGCTCCTCTCATGGCAGTCTGGGTTTCCCTCTCCTTTACCAGCTCCCAACGTACATGCACCACAATATGGATCACTTATGCATCTCCAAGTAGACCATGAGCTCTTCAAGGCTGCACATACACCACCTCCCCACCACCTCCCTCAGCGCGCCTATAGCACAGAACCTAGCAGGTAATAGGTGCTCTGAAAATATTTGTTATCTGTAAAAAGAAAGATGTCAATGTTGACTTATTCTAAGAGGAAGGCATATGAGTTTAATGGAGCACGGGCAAACTAGAAAAAGGCAATGGCTTGGATTTGCAGAAAAGTGTTGCTTTCAGAGGCTGTAATCTGAGTTATTATTTGCTGAGCGTCTCACACTATATCACATTGCACCTGTGAGAGTATTGTGGACCCAGTTTTGTGGCTGATGGACCAGAGACCCAGAGGTTAAGGAACTTGCTGAGCTTCCGTAGCATGGCAGGCAAAGCCAGGACACAAGTCATTGTGCTACTAGCCTGTTGCATTTGAGATCTGTGCAGTTATGCCAGGTGGGGTGGACATTCTGAGTGGCACCAGGACTGCTCTATCTTCCCAGGACAGTGAGCTCTCTCAGCACAGGCTGGATATGGATTGTCTGTACCTCTGTGTGCCTATCGTGAAGCGGGAGGATTCTCCAATGGAGTCTGTTCCTAAGCAGTTATTCTTGTTGGAATTTTAAAATCGGCCAAAGCAAGGAAAAGCATTCACACAAGTTACCTCAGTACTGGAAGCAGATAAGCTGAGGGCTGCACACCCAGAGGCCACCTTTTTTCAAATTCACTGGCAGTGTGTCAGCTTGGGGTCAGGGTGAGGTGCAGGAATTGACCCCTGGGATGCAGGTCACAGATGGATGCCTTTTCAGTGGCTTGCAGGGAGGGAGATGTGCATGCAGTGGTTCTCTTCCCAGATGCTTCCCTCTTTATTGGTTCCTCTCCATTAGCCCAAAAGCTCCTCCAGGGTAAGAACAAGATGGGATTAATCCTGTTACTCTCTGTATCAGCTGGGCCTACTTCAGTGCCTGGAATAGTCAATGAAAGTTTGTTGAAAGACTACTTAACACACAGATGAGTAGGTGGATGTAGGCATGTGTGCAGGGATGGATGAGGGGCCAGGAAGCAGTGTCTGGATCATATCACAGAGATGCATTCTTGTGGGCTGCTCTGAAGGTTCTGAGAAGGCTGATGGGTAGTTCCCAGTGTCCACTGTGGAGAGAAAGGAGCTTGGGCACCCTACAGAATTCCCTTCACCAGCTCCTGTTCCAGACACTAATGACAGGCGGGATGGATGTCAGGAAAAGGCATCTGGTGCACGTGCCCATCCCAGCCTGCTCAGGGCAGCGTTTAAGACAATTATCTTAATTTACGCCAGGAAGAAATAGCTTCCCTATGGAGGGTTTGATTCTTTCCAGAATAGTAGAGGTGGGGCTGGTAGAGGTGGGGCTGGGTTAGGAGTATGGACCACACAGTCTGACCCTGCTCCCATCAGGGGTGCATGCTTTGATTTCCACAACTGGCACAGACACTCCCAGTGCCCCAGTGCCCTCTTCCAAGCCTGGATGCCTGTTACTCCTCTGGTTAGCCCAAGCTCCCAGGGGAATTTAATTCCAGAAACCCTTCCAAGCTCTGAGGAGGAATAACAGGCCAATGGGGAGGTAAACATGAGATGCAGGTAGCATAAATTATCAGCTTTCCATTCCACAACACTTCTGAGAGATGGTCTCGAACTCCAAAGAGCTGGCACAACCACAGCACCGCTCTACCCAGGCTCCTGAATTTCCTTCTACAAGCTCATTGCCCTCTACAGGCACCATATCAGGACCCACAATGACCCAGGAGTTTCCTCTTCGGCATCCCTGTCTTCCCACAGTCAAGAGTGAGTGGCCCCTCTCCCCTCACCCATGCACCACTCACTTGGGGCTTTCTGGGTCTTCTGCACCAAGAATGATTTTTATCTACACATCACACCCCAGCTGAGGCATAGAGAAGTGTTCTGGCTAACAGGAAATGAAGATGCTGGCTGGACTAGCTTGCCTTGTAACTTCCAGGACGTCTCTTCCACTGAAAACAAGGTTCATCATGGTCTTACTGATGAAGCTTCTTGGCCTTTCAGAATGTTGGAGAGGGAGGCATTCCTCTATCTATCTATCTATCTATCTATCTATCTATCTATCTATCTATCTATCTATCTATCTATTTATTTTGAGACAGAGTCTTGTTCTGTCGCCCAGGCTAGAGTGCAGTGGCGCGATCTTGGCTCACTGCCAGCTCTGCCTCCCAGGTTTACGCCGTTCTCCCACCTCAGCCTCCTGTGTAGCTGGGACCACAGGCACCCACCACCATGCTGGGCCAATTTTTTGTATTTTTAGTAGAGACGGGGTTTCACCATGTTAGCCAGGATGGTCTCGATCTCCTGACCTCATGACTGCCCACCTCAGCCTCCCAAAGTGCTGGGATTACAGGTGTGAGCCACCACATCAGGCCGGGAAGCACTCTTGACTGCAGTCCTCTCAGGGTGAGGCTCTGTGGTCTGGAGCAGCTCCATCCCCTCATCCCCAGCCTCTGAAAGCTGGGCCCTGCTTATAATTCTGCTCACATCACCTCTGAACCCCCTTGGCAACTGTCATGTCATTGTGTCTGCAGTGGCAGGTTTTCTGCAAACCTGGCCCAGGTGAGCAGAGGCCCCTCCTGCCAGCAGCTCTCATTAGGGAGCCTGAAGTATATAAACACCTCCATGCCCTGGCCTTCCCTGGCCCATCCTCAGTCCTCCCCAACCTGACCTTCCCCAGCAGTCTGCGTACGCTCCCCCTTCCCACAGCTCCTCCGGGAAATTGTTGGGTCTAATTAAACTAGAGACTAGGGGCTTGGGGAGCAGATTGGAGTTTCTGACTGTGGCAGGACTTGCTGGACACTGGGCAGGGGATGAGTAGAGGCAGAATGGCAAGCCCATGAGAAAGGAGCCTGTCTTTCCTCCCAACTCCTGATCACGCCTGCTGCCTGCCAGCAGAGAGGGCACTTGGACAGTAATTAATAGTTACATAGGGGTGGCACATTTCACTGTTGGTTTTGTTTTGATTGGAGTGAGGCTATCTGCCTTCTTAGGATGCCCATGTCCTTGGGTGACACCATCTGAGCAAGTTGCCTCCCTAGAGACTCATCACAGAGCACATTTTAATTCAGCAGGAGCGTGTGTGACAGTATCTGAGGCACCGTTGCTGGCAGTAGGCTTCTTTACCTTTATTGAAGCTGTTAGCTCCTTTAGGCAGGAGCCCCATGTGGGAAAATTTGCCTCAATCTATTGACCAGTGAAATATACATTCTAAATTAAAATGTAGGGTATGTTTTATAATTGGGAATTAGAGAGGTGGCAAGTGGTTAGTTTCTTGCCAAGCAATATGTGAAGGTCCCACTTGGGGATGGCGAGGAACACACAGAATGGTGATTTGAACTCCTCAGTGGGGGGAAATTTTCTCTCTCCCCGCTGGTCTTTCAGCTTTCAGCCTGGTGTATCTTTTCAGATCTTTTTAGAGCTCCATTCTCTCTTCTCCTGACTTCACATAGCCCATTGTAAACATGGGGAAGTAACATGGTGCCATGCAAATACGTTTGCATGGGTTTCAGCATCAACCACACTTGGGTCACATCTTGCCTTTGCCACTGAGGAGCCATGTGACCTTGGTCAAGTCACTGTCCCATTCTGAGCCTCAGTTTCCTCATCTGTAAATGGTGACATTTTCCCATACTCCACAAGTTTGCTGAGGAACATTAGTGAAATAGTGAATGGAAAGTGTCTAACACAGAGCCGGGCACAAAACTGTTCCAAAAATCGTAGTTCTAATCCCCTCTCCTTTTCTCCCTGCTTAAGTCTGACTCCTTAGCAGAGCCAGGCATTGCACAAGTGATTTATCCAGGGAGAGCTCTCTGGTGAAATCCTTAAGGATGTGGAGGTAGCAGGATGGGGCAGGGGAGGAAGCTTGGCACAGCGGGGTCTCAGCTGAGGTCAGGCCTTGGCCTGATCTTCAGGGGATCTCTGGCATAGGAATGGCACCACAGAGTCATCGTGGCTTGAAGCTAAAGGGCTGGAGTTTTGTGCACCATAGTGCTCACTCACTGACTGTGGGCCACCCCAGTTGGAGGGCATAGCCTTCCAGGCCTTTCTGTGTGAGGCAGAGGCCTTTGCAGTTCTCAGGGGCCTGTGCCTCAGCTGCTGGGGATGGGCACACCCAGCAGTGGAGGGGTTCTGAGTGGAGAACCACAGCACCTGTCACCTTCCCCTTGCCTATTTTAAAACTTTTTATCCCAAGAGTTTTAAAAAATCAGCTGTAAGTATAAGCATGCTCAAGAAAGTTTCAACTACATTCCCAAATGCCTGATGCCTTCCAGTTTATAGATTATCTGGCTTTTTGGGGTGAGGTCTATGAAACACTCTTTACTCACACAGTCCCTTGGTGCGCAATATCCTGGACTAGCCACAGGGCAAGCCTGACCTGCCTCGTAACTCAAAAGTGGTGGAGATGCAGGCTGCCGCTGTCTCAGGATCAGTTCCAAATTGAGAAGCTCCCCAGGTTTAATTGGCCAACCCTCCAGTGTGCATGCAGAGCGCAGAGGCTCTGTGCTGCTGGAGCCGCCTCTAATCAGCATTTGCTAAGGTTTATTAACACCTTATCAGTGCTTGGGACGGCTCAGTGTACACTCCCTTGTCAGAGGCATTATCTTACTCTAGGAAATCTGAAAACATTAGATGGCAAAGCCATCTTGCATGCCTCATTAGTTGTTCAAAGCGTGCATGGTTTGAGGACCATTAGGGGGGATTCCGTCAGCTCTATGCACTATTAAGGAAGGGGTGATTGGCCGGGCGCGGTGGCTCAAGCCTGTAATCCCAGCACTTTGGGAGGCCGAGACGGGCGGATCACGAGGTCAGGAGATCGAGACCATCCTGGCTAACACGGTGAAACCCCGTGTCTACTAAAAAAAAATACAAAAAACTAGCCGGGCGAGGTGGCGGGCACCTGTAGTCCCAGCTACTCGGGAGGCTGAGGCAGGAGAATGGCGTAAACCCAGGAGGCGGAGCTTGCAGTGAGCTGAGATCCGGCCACTGCACTCCAGCCTGGGCCACAGAGCGAGACTCCGTCTCAAAAAAAAAAAAAAAAAAAAAAAAAAAAAGGAAGGGGTGATTGATAGGTGGGTCCTATCTGGAGGCTTTGTAGCTCCAAGGGCTTCATAACAGGTGTGACAGTGGCCCAGGGAAAGCCCAAGGCCCTGCCAGCACCTATGGGATGCTTGTGCCGGGGCGGCCCCTACTGAGGGTTCCAGGCTGTGGCTCTTGGTGTTTGCCATCTAAGCCCATTGCCACTCTGCAGTGACATCTAGGCACATTTCCTTAAAGGGGAGGAGGTGGCCTGATGACAGGAAAGAGCACACAGAACCTCCTAACTTAGGCAATGGCTTGAATTTGCAGAAGAGTGTTGCTTTAAGAGGCTGTTACCCGAGTTACCGTTTGCTGAGCATATCACACTATATCACATCACACCTGCAAGAGTATTGTGAACCCAGTTTTGCAGATGATGGACCAGAGACTCAGAGGTTAAGGAACTTGCTGAGCTTCCATAGCATGGTGGGCAGAACCAGGATGCAAGCTTGGGTTTGACCTCCCTCAGCTCTGCCACTTCCAAGCTGTGTGAACTTGGGTACTTGGGCGCATTCTTCAGTCTCCTCATCTGGAAAATGAGTGTCCTCTCTTAGGGCTAAAAATTGTAATACCCCTGGCACACAGCCCACTGGAAAGTTCTAGACACATATTAGCTGCTCAACTGTCAGTAACAGTTTTTAGTATCACTCCTGGATTTCACCTCCCAGCTTGGGTTTGAGCTCATGGGAGGTGTGCAGTCCCCCTTGGGGTCCTTGGGTCGGAGCCACCGTGGAACAACATCCCTGAATTCTTCTGTCTGGGAAGGGGCTGCCGGGCTGGGGGATGTGATAAATAACTTTTCTTCCGAATCGAGTCTTATATTTCAGTCAACTCAGCCTCCTGCTATGTGTGGGCAATTGCACCATCTTAATACCGCTCTTCCCCCTCTTTAATCTGTCTTTTCAGAATGTTCTGTCAATTAGAAAATGCTTGTCAGCTAAGTGACTACTCAGGAAAACAGCCTACATGACTTCTTCAGCACTTGAAGAATTTAAAATAATGTCGGGGGATTAACTCGCAGGGAAAGGCATTGTTAGGAAGGAGGGCTGCTATTCAGAACTGCCTCCTAGTCTGTACGGTTTCATTAATAACACCTTTCATTCTGTAGCCCCTCACATCTAGAAGGATCTTGAGTGATTAACAGATGCTTTGAATAGGAATTACTTCATCTTCTGCTGAAATATCACTTCTCCTTGGAGCTGCAAGCATTTGATTCTCACCATCCTTGTCATGCCAGACATAGGAGGGCTGAGGCTGCCTCGTGGTCACTCTTGCTCCTCCAAATTAGGGGGGTATAAATCATCACCAAGTGAATCAGTTTAATTCTGCAGAAGGTCCTGAGCCCTGACTAAGGGCCTGGCTTTGTGCTAGGTGCTAGGAAGGCAGGAATCAGAAATAGCTTCTGCCCTAAAAGATCCCACTGGCTAGGAAATAGACAGGTAAAGAGCACCTGGCCACAGGGCAGGGGAGTGCATGCAACAGAAATTTAATGCATGTGGCTGGGAGCTGGCCCAGGACTCAGCTGTGCTGGGACCAAGGCGGAAGGATGGGGGTACGAGGTAGAAAAGGCTGACAGAGGGCACAGATTGGCCTTGGTGCTTGGGCCAGAGTCCACAGGGCTACAGCAGAAGTTCTCAGAGGGTCAGGTATTGTAATCCCCTGGAAGGCTTGCTACAGCACAGACTGCTGGGCCCTAGCCCTGGAGTTTCTCACTCAGTAGGTCTAGGACAGACCTGGGAATTTGCATTTCTAGCACATTTCCAGGCAATGCTGACACTGCTGGTCCAGGAGCACACTTGGAGAACCACTGTGCCAGAGGATTTAACGGAAGGGTTGCAATCTCAGATAGATGTCTATGGAGGCCAGTGAGGGAGGCCGGGTGGTGGCCCTAGTGGGATGCTCAGCCAACTGGGAAGCATGCATCCTGTGCAAAGAGAACAGCTGCTCCTGAGCCACAGCCTGTGGCTGCTACATGGTAATGTGGGATGAGCATTACTAGATTTTCTGCTCAGTCTGGAAAGAATGGGAATCTCAATTTTTAATATAAAATGTTATTTTTATGATGCCACATGGGTCTGAGGAAATGCATTTGCAGGCTTCATGTGGCCAGCGAGTTTTCAGTTTGTCTTCTTTCTTTTAAAGAATGAATAGGAATTTTCCAGGCAGCTGGGGAGGGAAAGGACTTTTATGCAAAGGAATCCACAGGTGCAAATGCCCGGAATAAGATGCTCTGAGTGAGGTGGTGTGAGGCTTTCTAATTGGCTGGAGCATCGTGGTTGCTGGGTAATGGGGAGGGGAAAGGGGGAATTGTCAGAGAGGTGAGAGGCAGCAGCTGAAGGGCATATGGAGCTTGGAGGTTTAGATTTGATCTCTGACTCCAGCGTGGCCAGCTTTGCCTACCAACCTTGGTTCCTCTGTGTCCTGGGATAGAGGAAGCATTTGATACCCATTGCAGCTGGCCCAGCACACTGAGGCAGGCACTGTGCCCTCCAGGAGCCATGAAGAGTTCTGATGCCTTGCACCAGAACTGGATAGGATGCTGGTAACTTGCATCCCACCTAGGCCAGCTTCTGTGAGGAGGCAGTGCCTCCCTTTGGGAAGGGACCTCTTGTCCCTGTCTCCCCAGAAGAGAAAACAGGAGGCCTTTTTTCATCACAGATATTGTGCTCAGCATCTTATTCTGAGAGGGTCTTTGGGTCAGACAGACCCAGGCTGGGTCTCACATGCACTGTGGGCAAGTTGCTAGAACTTTCTCAAACTCTGTTCCTCAGCTATAAAATGGGAAAAATGTTTGTGAACATTGATAAAATTATTTTTAACATAAGTAGGCCAATAGATCATTTTTCTAAGCTATGTGCTTTTTAGGACATTATACATTATCACAGCAGAGAAAACATAAATATATAAACAGCCATAAAGGAAAAAAACCCAACAATTTAAAATTATGCAAGTTCCTAGTACCTTGACATAAACATCATTAATATCTTTGTAGCTCTTCTTCTAGACCAGGGGTTGACATGCTCTTTTTTAAAGGGCCAGATAGTAAATAGTGTTGGTTTGTAGCATATATGGTCTCTGCTGCAACTCTTCATCTCTATCCTTAGGCCTGACAGTAGCTACAGATAATTCATGAACAAATGCCTGTGGATGTGCTTTAATAAAACTTTATTTATAAAAACAGGCCCCTGAGTTGAGTTTGTTGAACCTCTTTCTAGACTTTCTACAAAGTTCCATGTATCCTGTATTTTATAAATACGTAAGTATTCCTACTTTTTCTTCTTTGGTCTGACTTTTCACATCACAGTATATCATGGAAGTCTTCCATATCAATATATATTCACTTACATTTTTATTTCTAAAAGCTGCAAAGTATGTCTTACAATAGCAGATTGGTTAAGCACATTATGGTTCTATTCATAATTTATTTAAGCATCTGGTACTGTTGGATGCTTTTCCAATTCATTTTTATTGAAACATGATGCTGAGGATAAGATGTATCTTACACTGTTGCACACTTGCCCAGTTTTGAAATAACCTTTTTGGAGTCTGGGCACTGTAGTTATTGGAGAAGTGCAGGCTGCTCACTCTGGGCCCTCTCAGGTTCGCATTCTGGCATTTCCTATGAGTCCATGTTCTCCATTGTCCAGTTCACCATGAGCTCCTTTATGCTTCCCAGTGGCTGGCATGTGTTTCTCTAGCACCTGTGGGTTTTCCACTATTACTTTGTCAATTTTATATACATTGTGTGTACTCACCATTTCCACCTGAGAACAAGCATATGGACTTCAGGCTTTATTTCCTGCATGCTTTTGACAAGTGTGTTCCAGGGCAGTTGCCTCAGTTGTCCTGCTTCTGACAAGAGGGGGTGGCACTGTTGCCCTCAATAGTGAAGACACATGGGTGCCAGGCTGGGTGGAGTTGGAGGCTCCATCCTGTCTCTCTTCCTGGGCTGGGGCTTGTGACAGCCTCCCGAACATACCCCTGTACTCATCCTAGGGGGGTCCCTCCCAAGTTCTGGGCAGGACCCATCACCCCGAAGACCTTGGAGATGCTCAGGCAAGGGGGGAGGGGTCCTGTTGATCTGTCCCTAGTGAGCAATAGTGAGGGAAAGTTTGGGCCCCAATGGGAGTCTGCTGTTAGCCCTGGGCATGTGGTCAGCCACAGCCACAGCCACAGGACCCAGCCTGTACCAGACAGGTGCTGGGCATGGGGTTCACACAGATGTGGAAGCCATGGTCTCCCCTTTCAAGGAGCTACATTCTGGAAGGGGAGGTGACAGCGCATGACTGGTGGGATATGAGCGAAGCTGGTGACTGGAATAGTGGTGATGGCTCTGGGAGCTCATATTCATGGCAGCTCATATTCATGGCAGGGACTCCACCAGGTACTTTGTATTCATACACAGACTCCCCATGACAGTGCCGCAAGGCAGGCATTTGTCTAGGGCAGGCTTCTTCCGAGCAAACCTTGAAATGAGGGTTCCAGTACCAGTATTTCCTAAGAAGGCGCTCACAGAGGAGCCTGGGAAGGGAGGGGAAAGCAGGACAGGGAAGGGCCGGAAGCAGGGGTGGAAGCGAAGCTGAGTGGGACCTCCAGAGAAGACCCCTAGGTGTCAGACCGAGCTCCAGGTTCTCTGGGGTGAGGGTGAGTCACAGCCTGGAATGTCCCTGAGGCAAAGGGAGAGCTGGGTCATCACACCCTCACCCTCAATCTTAAGTGTGTGTGTGTGTGTGTGTGTGTGTGTATGAGATGCTCAGGCCCTTCCAGGCCTCTCGGCCTGTGGCCAACATAGCTCCAGGAGCCAGAAGGCCATTCTCTGAATAAGAGCCCCAGGTAGGTGCCAGGGGTAAGATGCAAAGCACAACAAAGCTTCACCCTCATTTAACCAGAATGTTGCAATTCCCATTGCACAGATGGAGAAGCAAAGGCACAGAACGAATGATGGGCTTATCTGCAGACTGTGGGAAAGCCAGGATTGTGGCTCAGCCTGTTGGATGCTTTCTCTGATACCCATGGGGGTGTCCAAGGGAGAGAATACATCACGGGCTCTTAGTTTCTATTTCTGGTTGGGCCAGTAAAGCCGCTTCCTCATCTCTTTTCTGCTTATCACTAGAGAAAGAAATTAAAAACCCCCGCTTCAGGCTGCTAAAAGCCTAAAACAAAACCAAGCAGAACAACAACAACAAAATAAGGCGGGTTGGACAGGCTTGTGACATACAGAAGTGAGCATCTGGCCTTTGGGGAATGGGAGCACTCCAGGTGGATTCCTGCAGGAGGAGTCTTGTGTGAAGCCTGAGTGTGCACGGGTGGCCCTCGGAGCACTGGCAGGAGGGACAGAAGTGGGCTGGGTCTGAGAGAGGTAGGTGGGTCCTGCATGATGGGGCCCTCCAGAGGGGTCTGGGGGAGCAGCAGCCATCTGGAATCACAGTGCCAGGCTTTGCTTCACCTTGCGGAGTGGAGAGGGGCCTTGACTGCATCTCACTGGTTCTTCTTTGAGGAATATGAACCTGTCGGTGGTGAACAGGACAGATTGGAGAGGGCGAGCTGGATGGCAGGGCTGCCATTTTGAAGGTGATGTCTACTGGGAGGTGGCTGGTTTCACAATGGAAGGGGAATCCTGCACAGAGAGGATCCTCTCTGGAGCCCTGCCTGGGAAGGGGCCAGGGAAGAGGGAAGAGTCAGAGGCCAGGCCAAGGCTTGAGGGATTCTTTGCAGTGCCCTGCAGAGGTGGAACTATAGTGGAAGCTGGGAGTTGTTATTTGGTTCTCTTGAGCTGCCTTTGGCAATTCAAGTGGTGGAGCTGCTTGGAGCTGCTGGAAGGTAATTGGATTGGAGGGTCCTGAGCTCTACAGGGAAAGAGGCCAGTGCTGCAGATATGAGTGGAAAACAAAGCCCATAGAGTACCCCCAGGAGGTGGGGATGGGAGAAGGATAGTGGAGGCACCAGGACGGGCCAGTGCCATGGGGGCCAAGGTGAGAGAGGCCACCAGAAGGATGGTGCAGGTAAGTGGGGAGGCATAGGAAGTGCTGCGGGGTGGAGGCTGCTCTGCCTTCTCTTTGGAAAGGGATGCATTGTAGAATCAACTGATCTGCTAGTGCCTACCAGCTCTGTTGGGGGTGGCTACCCAAAGGCCTTGACATCTGTCAAGGAGGGAGCTTCCCGTGGACAGGGAACAAGTTTGAGTGCCAGTCCATGGAAAGTACAAGGCATCTAAGGAGCTTGCTGGCCATGGTGGAGTAGCTGTGGCCTGGAGGCTGGAGTCCTGAGCCTGGACTGGGAGCCATGTCTTCTGGAGGGAATGAGTGAGACACAGCCTGAGGTTCTCTTCCCCACAAACTCAGGAGCACTGTTCATGTGTTGAAACCAGTGGCAGGTCACCCAGGCCAGCGCCCTGCTGTGGTGGGGCATCTGACTCCCAGGGACACCTGACATGGTTAAGTGACCCAGGCTTCAGGGTGGGGCAGATGGGGCTATAATCCTGGCTGTGACTTTTGTGCCTGTGCCCCTGAGCTGCTCAGCCTTCAAGGCCTCCCTGGATGTGATCCCTCACCAATATACTGGGGATATGCTCCCTCCAAAGTCTGGGTGCCCACATTGGGTGCTCTGGCTGGTGGGTTCAGATCTATCTTGTGGGTAGAATTGGGCAAGCTTCCCAGTTTGCTCCTGTAGCTAGTTCCCATAAATACTGGAATACAGAACATCTTCTAATAGAAAGTGCTTTATGTATTTTCCCATTGGGGAAATCCTATATTTAGGGGAAGGGGTCAACTTGTAGTTGAATATAAAAACTCTTAGGGAAGCAGATGAAAGAGTTTATGTCTATTTGTAGCATTTGATTTATTAATTTAGTTACGCATACATATTTAAATTCCCATGCCATGTAAAATAGTGTTTAATTTAGAAATCTGCCTTTTTTCCCTTTCTGGCAGTTATGGAGCAATTTTATTCAAAGCCTTCCCAGGCCCCATCATTGCCAGAGCCACTGTGTGCAGCATTGAACACAATTTTCCAGGGCACAGAATCTCCACTTCCATCATGGTTGTTTGAGACCCAACACTTGTGGCTTTGTGTAAAATGCTGTCACTGGAGAATTTATCACAAGCTACCTATGCTCATTTGCATGATATTAGCAGAGTGGTTTTTTTTTTCATTTTTTTCTTTAGGTATATATCTAGGATCTTCATAGTGTAACTACTTCTGATATCGCTTTTTAAAGTGATTTGTAAAAGACTTGTTTAGACCAACATCCCCAGTTTGTAATTCTAAGATCAGACCCAGGAATAATTATTAAATAGGGGTTAAATATCTTTGCCTTCTCTTTTAACGATTCCATCAAGCAAATTCTTATGAGCATCCAAACCCAGCATTGATTGAGGTCATTTCAGGCTAATATCTTTTCCCCAAATGGTACTTTGTTGGTTAAAATAAAGTAAATGAGAGAACTGCCCTTTAGCAGGAGAGTTTGTCAGGAATTTGAATATAAGTTCACTCACTCTTCTTATTGAAGGATGATTTTGGAAAAAAATTACCTTTGCCGTTTGCTTGGTCACAGAGAGTAGCAGTGGCTCCACAGATAATTGCTACATTGAATGAATGCACAAATCTAAGGATTTCATAAATGCCTGTGTATGGCAGAATGCCTGGCACGTAGTAGGTGCTCATTGAAGACAGTTCTTTTCTCCTCCTGAGCTCCACTGTATCTTTACCATCTTTGCATTTAAGGAGAGACCTGCAGGTTACTTTTGCCTACCCTCTTTCACTCATGATGTTATCAGGCCCCCAACAAGCAAGACCCCTTGACATCCACTCCCACAAGACTCAGGACCCTTGTGGACTAGCCACACCTACTCCCTTTGCCTGCCTCGTCTCAGACCACATGGGTCCTCATCCTCCATGGGTCCGCTTTGTCATGACCTATCCAAGGGCTTTGCATGTGCTGCTTCCTCTGCTGGAATGCTTTCTCCCCACCTCCTCCTCCTCACTAGCTCATATCCATCTCTGGTGACTTCTCTGGTCCCTAGATGAGATCAGTCATCCCCACTCAAACTCCATCTGCTGCCCAGTGTTATGTCCTCATAGGGCCCAGTACCTGTCCTTCCTAGTGTTTATCCAGCTACAGTTTAGCAGGCATTTGGGTGATCATTTGATTGATGCATGTGTCCTCCTCTAAATTATAGGCTCCTCAAGGGCAGGGACCTGGTGTCCCTTCACAGCTGTGATCCCCATGCTGAGCACGTGCCAGACACACTGCAGGTGTTCAAGAAAATATTTGCTGCATGTTTGGCTGAGTTCATGGTGCCTGCAGATTAAGAAGTTTAATGGAAGATGAAGGGTGGCATCTTAACATCCTGACCTGCTTCTTGGGTCTTGAATCCCCTCCCACAGGTCTCTGGCAGATGTCAGTTTCTGTCATTTTGCACAAATCTGATGGGCTCAGGAAATGAAGGTACATGGATGCCCAGAACTTCGAGCTGTGGGTCGTTATCTCTATACAACGTGCCACTTCTTTCTCTGAAGAGAATGAGTTGGACCTGTTAGTTAATCAGCCAATTTTGGTATTTCTGGGACTCAGGAGTGTGGGCTGAAAGTTATCTTAAAAGATCACTGTACTGGAGAAGCTGAAATTGTGGGCTAATGGGGAACCAGTTGCAATGAACATGGAGAGGTTGGACTTGATAGCTCTCACGTCAGCATGTCTGGAATCTCGGGCAGGAACCATCCAAACCAACTAGAAGGTCACACAGAAATGAGCTGAGTTCTACCTTGCTTCTACCTGACCTGTTGTGCACACAGGTGTTCCATCCAACCTCTCGCTTTCTCTGTTCCTTTCCCTAGGAGGGCTGGGGGAGGAAGGGTGTTCCAGGGGTCTCATTTATGCACTCCAGCTCCCTCCCTTCCTCTCTCCCTTCCTTCGTCCCTTTCTTCCCCACTTCCCTATCAGATTTTCCTGGTTTTAATTCCCCAAAGCTGATTTCTACTCAAATTTTGATCCCAAGATCTACTTCTGGGGACACCCAACCTATGACACAATGGATCCTCCATTTCCCAAGGCAATACTCCTAGTTAGTATTCCACAAACATTTCTGGAGTGCACACCCCAGGCCTGACATAGTGTTAGATAGTCAACATGCACACGTAAGCGAAAGCAGGCATGGCTCCTACTCTCCTGGGGTTTACTGACTTGTGGAAAAGACAGACATTAACTAAACAGTTCCATGGCCAGGAGAATAAAGTTAAGACACTTAGTGTGTGGGGAAAGGAAGAGATGTGGTTCTGAGAGGGAGTAACTCTGAAGAAGTGGCCCCAAACTGGAGGGTCAGGGAAGACTTCTCTGAGGCAGTGGCCCTTGAGGTGAGACCTGAGAGTGGGGAAACTGAACCAAGGCCCTGTGCTGAGGGATGTTAGTCAAGGAATTGAAGGAAATTGGGATATTGGGAACCCAGCAAGGGAGGGCTTGCTGGGTGTGCATAAATGAGACCCACCTGAGGGCCAATGGAGTAGGCAAAGGTTGAGACTGCAGGGCGTCATAGGCTGCATCAAAGGTTATCATCTTTATTTAAGAACGGAGAAGACCCATGGCTTGGTTGAAGCAGTGTGACTGTACTAAGCAGGATGGGAGTATAGGCCCTGTTTGGCCATTGCAGAAGAAGGTCATCCCAGACGCTGGGGAACCTGGCACATCTGGGAGGTGGCTGTGTGTTACCACAGAAGGCAGAGTTCTCATCCACCTCATTCCTGACCTGAATCCTAGGTGACTCCTGTGAAATCTCCAGAGAAGTGACTGCAGGAGGGATCTCCTTGAAGGCCCAAATGTCCTGTTCTCTGAAAAGGTTTCTTTAGTGCTCCTTCTACTCTGTCTCTCTCTCCAAGCCAGGATTAGTTGCCCTCTCTGTGGGCTCACAACCCTGTAGAAACCTCTGTAGAATCCTCTCCACTCCCTGGAGGGTCTTCGAGGGCCAGGACCACATCTTGTTAGTTGGAGTGCAGCCTGAGCCCCAGAGACAGCAGCCCTTTGTGGATGTGCTGAAGGAACTTCATCTTCTGTAAGAGTTCCACCACAGCCAAAAGCCAGGCTGGGGGCAGCACTCCAGCTCTGCAGGAAGCACAAGGCATCTTCTGATGCTTTGTGGCATCTCAAATGAGGCTCTATCTTTGCACAGCAGGTGGGCCCCAAGCCTTAGGGGCTCCTGATTGCTATGTGGTTTGCAAGCCCTTGGAAGGGCCTGCCAGGCTGCCATATGTATGGGCAACAGCCAAATAGCCTCCTTAAGCTACAGTCTCTGCTACAAGATCCACCACGTGGCTTTGGAGAGGCTGTGCATGTGACCTGGGGGCTCTGTCTTCTGCATGCAGGGAGCTGCTGCCTCAATGATGCTGGTGGGCGGAAGCAACTTCATTTTCTTGGCTGTAAAGGAGACACCCAGGTCCTACCATCTGTCTGTGCTATGTTAACTGTGTGGCTCGGCAGTCTGATTTGTGGGGAAGGGTTTGGGAATGGGGACAGGTGGGAGTAGGAAGTCATAAGCAGATCCTAAGAGTTCTGGCTTCTGGATCTCAAGATTGGCATCCTTGGGACATGGGTTGCAAACGAGATGAGAATTCCTGAAGGACAACTCTTCCTTGTTCTTATTACACCTGGAAAAGCAGATTAGCCTGGTTGGACAAATGAGTGCTTCACTGGGAGACCTTTGTTGCAGCATTTCCTTTGCCTTTCTATACAGTCTGACCTTGGCCAATTCATTTGAATCATCTGGTCTTCAGCATCATCATCTATAGAACCAGGAAGTTGGAGTTAATGCCCTCAAAGTCTGTTTTCAGCCTTGGAATTCCATGTGCCTAGAACATTTAGGATTCTAGGACACCTCAAGGCAGGAGGCAGCCCCAAGGGTGTGGCTGAGAAATTTGAAGTGGAGTAAAGTCCACCTGCTCTGGTCACTGCCCTGAGGCTGGGCAGGAAGCTGTGAACTCCTTATTAAGCTTTGGAATCTAACTTTGCCACCTACCAGCTGTGAGACCTTGTCTGCTCAGTCTGCCATAACAGAATACTGTAGCCTGGGTGGCTTAAACAACAGAAATTTGTTTTTCTCACATTTCTGGAGGCTGGGAAGTTCGATGTCAGGGTACTAGCACTGTTGGTTTCTGGCAAGGGCTCTTTTTCTGGCTTGCAGACAGCTGCCTCTTTTCTGTGTCCTCACATGACAGAGAGAGAGAGAGAGAGAGAGAGAGAAAGAATGAGAGCAGAAGCTCCCTGGTCTGGCGTCTCTTCTTCTTCCTTCTTCCTTCTTATTTCTTTTTCTTCTTTCTTCTTCTTTCTTCTTCTTCTTCTTCTTCTTCCTCCTGCTCCTCCTTCTTTCTTCTTTCTTCTTCTTCTCTCTCTCTTTTTTTTTTGTTGTTGTTGTTGTGGTTGATATGCAGTCTCACTCTGTCACCCAGGCTGGAGTGCAGTGGCACAATCTCGGCTCACCGCAATCTTTGCCTCCTGGGTTCAAACAATTCTCCTGTCTCAGCCTCCCGAGTAGCTGAGATTATAGGTGTGCACCATCATGTTTGGCTACTTTTTGTATTTTTAGTAGAGACAGGGTTTTGCCATGTTGGCCAGGCTGGTCTCAAACTCCTGACGTCAAGTGGTCCGCCTGCCTCGGCCTCCCAAAGTGCTAGGGTTACAGGGGTCTCTTCTTAAAAGAGCAGTGATCCCATCATGAAGGCCCCACCCTCATGACCTGATCTAATGACACATCTCCAAATACCATCACATTGGGTGATTAAGGATTCAACATATGAATTCTGGGTGTTGGGACACAAACATTCAATCCATAACAAAAAAGTTTCTTTCTCAACTTGAGTGTAGCAGCAATAATGGTACTCACTTGTATCCAGTTATTTATTGCCATAATAATGCAGTGTAACTCTCCCCAAACTTACAATTTAAGGCAACAACCATGTTTTATTTCTCATGATACTACAGGTCAGCTGGGTGGGTTTGCTTTCCTGGGTCAGGCTTGGCTGATCTTGGGTGAGGTGACTGATGTCTGTGGGCAGCTCAAGTTTTGGCTGGTTAAGGGTGGCCTTGGCTCGTGTGGCTTTTCTCCATGTGATCTTCCATCCCCAGCAGGCTAGCCCAGGCTCATTCTGATGGAAATGGCTGGATTCCCAGAGAGTGAGTAGAAACGGGCAAGAGCTCTTGAGTTCTAGGCTCAGAATTGGCACGTCACTTTGCCTCATTCTAATGGCCAAAGAAAGTCACAACATCTGCCCAAAGTCAAGGGATGAAATGTAGACCCTACCCACTAATGGGAGAAGCTGCAAAGTCACATGGCCAAGAGTAGGGATATAGAGAGGACTGGGAAGTGGGCCCATTTTTCCAGTGAGTCTTCTACACCACCTCATATCCTTGCTGTGAGGCTTAAATAAGATTGTGTTCTTACAGTGCCTGATAGTGAAAACACATTAAGAGATAGCTGCTATTATGTTAGTATTACACTTAAGAGTTTGCAGAGCTAGACACAGGGTCAGCCACTTTATGCAGCCAGGGTCAAAATGAGAAATACCTCTGGCCTGAGCCTTTGCAGGGCACACTGCTCTCTCCTTCACACTCACAGGGAGGAAAATTGTGGATAAGTGAGAGGCCCTCACCCAGAAGGGGGGTCGGCAGGACTCTGCTCTTGATCTTCTTTTAGAGCTGGGGGAAGATCAGCCTAAATCTGAATCTCCAGCAACAAGTCATCTTTGACGCGAGAAGAGGGTCAGCATATTCTCAAAGACCAACTGCATCAGCTGGAGGGGGCTTGACTCCCTTCCAGGTATTTCTCTCATCTCTGATGCCCACTCTGGTTTCACCTTGCCTGCTGGGTACTACCCACCCCAACCCCCAGCCCTGACTGGAGTAGACAGAAAAGCCTGCTCTCTGCCTTCCTGTGAGTCCTGTGGTATTGCACTTTGGGCCTTCAGAGTTGCTCTTTCACCTGCCTGGGATGATAACACTTCTGGCTTACTATCTGAGTTCTGAGAAGGCATTTTCAGGGGTCATGAGAGTTAAGTGGCTTTTTGGAGCCTGGACTAGGCATAAGGACAGAACTTCATGGCATAGTGTTTGTGTTTTTTTCCATCTACATACTCCTGTATTAAGGTTCAATTTTAGGCAGAAGGCCTATTTACAAAACATGAGAAAGTGGAATTACTCTGGCTGACTGTGTGTGTAAGAGAGCTTGCGTATGTGTGTAAATGTGTGTGAGTGTGTGCAGGTGTGTGTGAGCATGTGTGTGTGCACATGTATAAGCATGTGTGTACCTGTGCCTGTGTAAGTGTGTGTGTGTCTGTATAGGGATGGGGGCCAGCATGTGGAGCACAGTCTCAAATCCTCCATCTTTCCCCTTTCCCCATCTCTCTTGCCCTCAGCAGCCCCTGAGGAAAGCCTCTGAGGAAAGCTTTTGGGTTTCACCATAGCACAGTTTAAAAATATTGCAGTAAAGGCCAGGCGTGGTGGCTCACGCCTGTAATCCCAGCACTTTGGGAGGCTGAGGTAGGTGGATCACCTGAGGTCAGGAGTTCGACACCAGCCTGGCCAACATGGCGAAACCCCATCTCTACTAAAAATACAAAAAAAATTAGCCAGACACGGTGGCTCATGCCTATAGTCCCAGCTACTTAAGGAGGCTGAGGCAGGAGAATTGCTTGAACAGGGGAGGCAGAGGTTGCAGTGAACCAAGATTGCACCACTGCACTCTAGTCTGGGTGACAGAGGGAGACTCTGTCTCAACAACAACAACAAAAAAAATGGAGCAAAGAATCGAGGTAAGTAGAAGTCTGTGAGAGTAGCTATCTCAGATATCAATCAACAAAGCTCAACTTTTTCTTTTTAAATAACTTTTATTGTTTTTTATTACACAAGGAATATATATTAATTGTAGAAAAATTAGAAATTGTAGAAAATATTAATGTACAAAAAGAATAAAAGTCATCCATTACCCCACTCCCTGGGATAGCTGCAGTGAATATGTTAGTGTATACCTTTGCAGCAGAGGGTAAACATCTTTTGGTATCATTAAATATGCTGCAGCATAAATTTGGTGCCTGCTTGGGATTCCATTGTATGGGAGGCCATGACTTACTAAATTAATCACCTGTTTCTGAGCATTTGTATGTAAGGTACAGCCTTGTACCTGTCTTTGAGCACAGTCTTAGTGATTTTCTTTAAAAAGATTTCTAGATCTACAATTGCTAGGGACAAAGGACACTCATTGCCTATTGAAATGTTTTGAATTATGAAATCTGCATATATGCACACATACATATACATATTAGTTTTATATAATGTATATGAATAGTTCAAACACATTGTGATGTATTTTTGTGTGCCTTATTCCTTCACAATTCCGTTATCTGCTTCTGGCACTTTGCTTTAGTTCCACAGAGTTTGGCTCCCTTTCCCATTCTTCTTCTCTATCTTTGTTCTTTATCTCTGTAGTACTAGAGTTTCTTTTATTTTCATATTCTCTGTGATCTGTTCCATTAACATTTAGTTATCTCATTTTTTAAAACATATGTATCTATCTGTCTATTCATTTAAAAAGGCAACAGCATCTGGTATTCCCAGGCAGTCTCCCATTCAAGTATTAACCAGGCCTAACTTTGCTTAGCTTCCAAGATTAGAGGGGACCAGACATGTTCAGGGTGGTAGGGCCACAGACAGCATCTGTCTTTGAAGAAATAACTTTAATATATTTATTTAATTTTTGAATAGGCTCAAAAATTAGTAGTGTAAAAAGGTATTGGGTAAAAATTCTCCCAAGCTTCACTCTATTTCACCCCTCCCCACTCCCTCAGATAAATGTATTATTAATTTTTTAGTGGTGGATTTTCTAGATTTTTAAAATAATTATAAGCAGATAAGAGTATAAATTCACATTCTTTCACTTCTGTATGCAAATACAAGCATGCTATGTATACTTTTTCTTCACATTGATTTTTTTATTCCATAACACGTCTTAAGAGGTATTTCCATGTTTTTCTTTTCTTTTCTTTTTTTTTTAAATTATACTTTAAGTTCTAGGGTACATGTGCACAACGTGCAGCTTTGTTATATATGTATACATGTGCCATGTTGGTGTGCCGCACCCATCAACTCGTCAGCACCCGTCAACTCATCATTTACATCAGGTATATTTCCATATTAGAAAGGCTTGCCTGTTTTTCTCAGCTGCACAGTAGTTTATTGCATAGATGTGCCATAACCTACTTAACCAGCTTCCTAATAACATTTAGATTCCACACATTCTTTTGCTATGAAAAATTGTGCTGCATAGAATGATCTTGCAATTAGGTCAGTTTGCATTTTTGCAAGTATATCTATAAAGATAAATACATAAAAATGGAATTGCAGAGTAAAAGGATTTTTGCATTTGTAATTTTGGTAGATACTGCAAAATTCTCTTCTAGAAGGGTTGTGCCAATTTATATTCCCACCAGCAATGTATAAGCGTGCCTGTTTTTCCACAGTTTTGTCAACAGAATGTGTTATCAAACTTTTGGATTTTTGCCAATCTGATGGATAAAAATAGTATGAAAGCAAGCTTTAATTTGCATTTCTCTTTTGAACAAGATTAAGCATCTTATCACATGCTCAGGAGTTATTTGTATTTCATTTTCTGTGAGACGTGTACATGTACTTTGCCTATTTTTGTACTGATTTTTGGGAAATCTTTATAGTAGGGATTTTATACCTTGATTTTTTGGCATGTGTTGAAAATATTGAACCAGTTCGTTGATTTTTATTTGCCTTTTCCCTTCATGAAACAGTTTTTGATTTATATATGGTAAAATCATTGGTTCCTTTTTCTTTTATGACTTCTGAATTTTAGTTCATAGGAAAACATTTGCTAGTACAAAGTTATAAAATATTTCTCTCATTTTTCTTATAAGTAGTTTTATGGTTCCATTTTAAACATTTAAATCTGAGGCCCTGTTAAAGGTTCTTTTTTTTGTTTTTTCTTTTGGTGTATAGTTAATCTAAATCCCGTTTATTGAAAACTTACCATTTCTTCATTGATTTTCATTGTTATTTTATAGTATATTAAAATCATGTGTATATGTGAGTCTATTTCTAGAAATGGTATTCTGTTCATTGATCTTTCTGATGGTCTTTCACATGTCTGTACCACACTGTTTTAATTATTGTAGCTTTATTTTATATATATATATACATACACGCACACACTTTTTTTTTTTTTTGAGATGGAGTTTTGCTCTTGTTGCCCAGGCTGGAGTGCAATGGCGTGATCTTGGCTCACTGCAACCTCTGGCCCCCGGGTTCAAGCGATTCTCCTGCCTCAGTCTCCCAATAATATGTATATTTTATTACTTGGTATGATTAGGTCTCTATGAACCTCCAGCTATTCTTTTTTTTTTTTTTAACTTCTTTTTCCTGGTTCTTATGATTGTTAGTTTTTTGTTTAGAGTTTTAGAATCAGCTCATCTAGTGCCCAAAACGCAGCCTATTGACATTCCATTGCAAATGCTTTACATTTACAAGTTATTATAGTTTAGGGAAAATCAATCTTTATGATATTGGATTCTACCCAAGAACTTGGTATATCTTTCCATGTTTTTCATTCCTTTCTTTGCACTCTTTTGCTACTATTTAAGAGACTGACTTCATATAGATTTATGCAGTCGAAGTCAGCTTATTCGTAGGTATTTTATCTTGCTATCTGGGTTTGTAAATTTTTCCCCCTTCTGCTAAATCTTCAAATTCATCATTGTTTGAATATATGAGAATTACTGACCTTTTAGTATTGATTTTGTACTGCACTCTGTTTACATTTTCTGTTTTTTGCTTACCAGAAGTGGATCAGCATTTCTTCATGTGTTTTTCAGAGTTCTTACACAAGTTCAGCCATGGGTACACATTTAAAAACGTATCCACACATTATTAAATAAATAAATGCTTAAAATGTGAAAAATTATTTATTAATTGAATACTAAACACTACATATATACACACACATACTTCTTACAAATACTTTTGAGCATTGTAAGTTCCAAATAGGTTTTGCCAATAGAGAAATTGTGTGCCTCCTTTTAAAATGCTTAAGTGGCTAAATACTAGAAACACAGACATTTCTTGTAAAGTGTCACTGATGCCCTGTCTCCTTGGTCATCCCTCTTAAGTGTATTGACTTGATTTTCCAGTGATCCCTGTGAGCCATCTCTGGAATCACAGCTTGCTGAGTCTGGCAGGAACACACCTGGGTTTTTGTGTGTGCATGGATCCCATGGATCCCATCATTTCTCCTTTGCCTGCCACACATTTTGACAAAGGTGGATGAGCAGACAATCAGATTGAGCTCTCTAATGGGTGTTCAACATGTACACACATGTGTCCCTGTGAACGGAGGAGAGTCTCACCTTTGAAAGCCAGCTATGGAAGGGGCAACATAGACATTCTATTAAAGAAACACTGACAACGGCTTGCTGGGCTTAAACGATGACAAAAAGAAGAAGAAGAGGTGAGTTGAAGGCAGAGCCCAAATCTGTCTCCAAGAGGAGGTTATGTATTTCTCAAAGACTTGGACAAGTAAGAGTCATGGATGAATCTAGTCCCAGAGGTAGTCAAAGCCAAGCAATGCAGCCATATCCACCGACAGGCCTGGTGCCCAGGAAAATGCATGTCATCTAGAGTCACCTTGATTCTGACAGGCTCCCCATTGCTGGGTAATGGTTGGATTTTCTCAGTGCCAGTGAGAAGCAGCCTTTGCCTTATCCAGGGATTAAGCACATCTCTTCCTGGTGTGGCATGGCCGAACTTGCTTTCTGGTTCAGTTCCCCAATCTCACAATCAGGACAGGCTTTTCCTGGGCCATATAGTAGCCCCATCTTTACCAGTTCTTCTTATTCAGGAAATAATGTCTTTAAGAAGGAAATTTTATGGGTCAAAAATATCTACACTGCTGGAAAGTTGAGTCAAGTCTAACAAGATAAAATTTGATATGGATCAATACAATGTGTAAGACATCCCGCCGCACCATCCCACTCATCTAATCAAAGTATGTTGGTGGAAGTAGAGGGGGATGAGGCTGTGGCTGCCACTTAAGAGGCTGCTGGGGGCCCGGTCAATTGCTCAGACACTCAGCATCGTGTGATGGTGACAGGCTGGGGCCTGTTGTCAATACATGAGTTCACTTCTCAGTTCTGCCGTTTACTGTCTAATGACTTCAGTACCAAGTTGCTTAACTTCCCTGAGCCTCCTCTCCTCATCTGTGAAACAGGGATAGTGGTAGCTCCAGGCTCATGGAATGACAGAGAGCAAGACAACATAGGTAGGAACTTGGCACAAGGCTCGACGTACAGAAGGGCTCTTTCTGTTTTCAGTTCTTGCACTCATTCTGGGAGACAGGTGAATTACCGTTTCCATTTTGCAGAGAAGGGACTGAGCTTCAGAAAGGGGAAGGAACCAAAGAGCCAAGGTCTGTAGGGCCCTTGAGCTTGCGAACCTCCTGGCATGTCCTCCAGTGTCCCATAATGTTATTATTATTACATGTTGACACTATAAACAAGGTGAGTCTTCAGTAGGATGTGTCCTGAATAAAAAGTGAATGTAGCTTTAAGTCATGTGGATCTATCATTTCAGCTTCCACCCCTTCCCATGGTATTTCCAAACACAAGCACTCACCCAGAACCCTGGCTCCAGAGGGGAGAGGCCTTTAGCATCAGCTGGGAGTGTTGCCATGAGCCTCGTGTGTTGGGGCTTCAGCCCAGGCCCCTAGCCTGGATCTCTTTTTCCTTGAAATGGTTTTATTCCTCAATCTTGTGTCATGCCTCTGCTCCTGGGCCTGGAAGAGCCACTCTGGCCTCCCCTGACAAGTGCCTGTAACTTAGAATATTAAACTGCAGGAATTGGAGTTTTGGTGCCTTTTCTCTTAGAGGACTCTTTAAGGTTTTAAAGTCGCCAAAGGAAATGATTACATAAATAGACTCACAATCCCAAGGCAGTGGCTGCCTCTGTGCCCTACTTTTACCTAAGATGGGCACTCAAGTGATCCTCTAGAGGTCAAAGAAGTCAATGTCTTCTATTCTGTATTAAAAAAAAAAAAAGTATGGTACTCTGCTTCATATGCCTATGAACTTGACATGAAATGAGTGCAAATTACAGCCCCTGCCTGGTGATCTCTGATCCTGGAACCTCAGAATACTTTCGCTTCTTCACTGGACATCTGGAGTTTGCTTCCCAAAGTGAGGAAAATGAACATATGTTCATTTGTGTGCAAGGATGGTGAACTTGAGGTCAGGGCCAGGAGAGCAAAAAGCAGAAGCCGACAAAGGGAATGCAGTCACCGCATTGCCACGTCGGGTGTTTCCAATGAGGACAAAACAACCATTATTTTCCTCCTGGGAAGTTCCAGTCGGCCAGAGAACAAAAATCCAAATGCCTTCATCAGCAGAGTTTACGCCTAAGTTCTTGCTAGCCTCTGAGAACAGAAGCTCAATATTACAGCGAGCTCTCTAGTTTGTGGTTTGTGGCTGTTTCTATCTAATTAGACATGTAATTTCATTTCCCAGTCTTGATTAAAAGTCATTTTTTCCCTAGAAACCACATCTCTGAGTGCTTCTGCTGCACCGTGGAGGGCATTGAGGTGGCTCCTCCGAGATTACCTCAAAAATCATCTCCAGCATCATTGCTGGGTTCCAATTAACCCAGAGCTTCTTTGATCTCCTCAGTCCTTAATGTTTACTTCACAACAATTTGAAGGCAAAGAGAGGGCAGGGTTAGGAACTCTGTTTAGGCTGGGTAATGTAGCGGTGCTCCCCCCAAAAGTCCTAATTAACCATGAAATTGTACACACCACCCTATTAGCAACAAGTCTCTTAACATCCCCATTCACTGGGAATAATTGCATCATTTCTCAGGGCTGCCTCTATGTCCCAGGAAAAAGCCAACTCTATTAATCACCTAAAGCAGAATAAGTGATTTTCAGCTTATGTTTTAATAATGTGTGCCCAGCTCCAGTCTGTGTAAGCAGAGGTTGGCTCTGGTCCACACTCGTGGATTACTGTTCTGCCTCTTGCCAGACTACCTTCTCCCACCAGGGCCCAGGTAGCTCAGGAGGCTGAGTCATTTAGATGAGTATGTTTCCTGCTGGGGAGCTGTCTTTGATGATGAACTCAAGTTTGGTATTTTCAATCACTGAAGGTGAGACTTCAGTGAGCTTAACGAAGATTAATTAGTTTTGAGAATGAGCAGCTAATTAGTTTCTAGGCAATCATTTGTTCTGATGCTCAGAGAACATGGTACTGAGCCATGGAGAAGTCCTGCAACCTCTGGTGTGGCCACTGCCTGACTTGAGAGGGCGGGGGGAGCACATGTGGCCATTCTGCTGCCCTGCAGACCTAGGTAGTATCCCCACTTGACTGTTTGCTAACTGTTTGATCTCTCTGGGTCTCTGTGTCTTTTTTTTTTTTAATGGACTTAACAATTTGCAGCATTATTGTTGGGATTCAAAGCACTTAGAGATGTAAAGAGACTGCATTTAAGTGATTAAAAGTGAGTTTTATAGAGATAATTGTCCAGAGATGAGCAACTGGCATTTCCTTCTTTGATAGTTTCACTCGTCAAGATAACAATCCCTTCTTCCTCTGGTGGGATGGGGAGACGAATCCAGATGTCAAGGTGAATCTAGGGTTAACTGTTATATACAATCTTTATTAGACCAACTTGGGGTGGGGGGAATAAACTTTGGGAGGAGAATGAAGAGAGAAATTTGTAATTGTCTGCCTGATGTGGTCATGCTGACTATTAACCTGGAACTCAACCACAGGCCACTGAGATCTAGGTGAAATTGATATAGGACAGGCAAGCCCCCAGTGGGGCTTAGGCCCTGAGGATTCCTGGATTCGCCCAGGAAATAATTCAGGGGCAAGCTGGTGGTAGGGTAGAAGAAAAAAGCTTTATGGAAGCAGCAGTGTTGCAGCTCTGGTGATGGTGCAGCTCCGTGACTGCTCCTGGAAAGCAGGGTGCTCCACAGGCAGTGTGCTGAGACAAGCAGCTCAGAGCAGTTCGGGAGTCATATTCACACCTACTTTTAATTACTCGTAGATTCAGGGACGGTTTATGCAGAAATTTCTAGGGGCAGGGTGGTAACTTCTGGGTCTTCAGGTCATTGCCACGGAAAGGGGCAGTAACTCCCGGGTGTTGCCATGGCAATGGTAAACTGACATGGCACAATGGTGGGTGTGTCTTATGAAAAGCTGCTTCTGCCCCATCCCTGTTTTAGCTAGTCCCTAGTTTGGTCTGGTGTCTGAGCCCTGACTCCAGGGCTGAGTCCCACCTCCTACTTCAGAATCACCTGAAAATCTCCTGCTCAAGTCCATGGCCAGTGGAAGTCCAAAGCTCACTCAGATATCTCCCCAAGGGTTTGTAAACCACTGGCATCCTTTCTCTCTAAACTGTGGTTTCAGCAAGTACAGCCTCTGTCTTGCACCACACCTTTCCCAAAGTGAACCTTAGTCCTCCTCTGTTTCCAACCATAACAACAGCCCTCACACCAATGACCAGTCATTATGACAATCAGTTATGAGATTGATAGACATTCCTTAAGATTTGCTGGATGGAGTATCCAGAGACGGTCAACCACCACTCATTGCCTCACCTTCTTACCACCATCTTGCTCTCTCTCTCTCCCCCCTCACTCTCTCTCCATCTCTTTTGCTTATCTTCATCCTCCCAGAGGATCTCAGGAGCCCCATATGCTTCTCTTGTATTATGTAGGCCAATTCCCTTCCTCTGAAGCTTTGGAGACAGGCTACCCTGAGGACTGATGTGACTCATCTGTTGTTGCTGTAAGTGTCTCTTCCTAAGGAAAATCCCAGTCTCACTTGTTGAAATAATTTCCCCTACCATATTGCTCTGTTGATTGACACATTGTATGTCCATTTTGCTCTGCAGTACTGCTCCAGCATGTGTAGATGTGGTCACCCAGTGCTTCTAGACCTTGGTCCAAAAAGCCACTGCAGTGGTTGCAAGTGAAGATTTCCGAAGCAGAGTCAGGGTTTGAATTCCAACTCTGCCATTAATAGTCAAATAACCTTGGGCAAATGACTTAACCTCCCCATGCCTCAGTTTCCTCATGTGAAACTGGAAGCAATAACAGAATCTACCACAATGTGTTATTGTGTGGATTGAATGAGTTAATACAAACAAGAGTACTGGCTCTTGACAACACTTGCTATATACTCTTTGCATATAAACAATTTCCACTAAATTGCAGGCTGCACCGGAGCAAGGATTTGTGGGTCCTTGCATCCCAGTGTCAAGAGGAGGGCCTGGTAAATAGTAGTTGCCAATAAACATCTGAGGAATGAATATGTAAGGAGTTTGTGTGATTCTGCCTGGCACTGACTCAGGGCCCTGCGATGCTCTTGCGCTCCACCAAGGCTCCTTGCTACAGCATCCAGTTCGGCAGTCTACACAGAATGTGCTTTCGGCCTGTAAGAGATAACTTGCAAAACGAGCCGCCAAGTTCTACCCAAGAACAAAGGGTATTGCTTCTCCTTTAGCAGATAAATGTGTGATTTCTGCGAGGTCCCCTGAAGCCTGGAAATCACTCATGTTGCTCTCTTCCCCTGCCACATACCATGGTTGCACATCTCTAAGAGTTGGGGAATCCATGGGGAACCCTGTAACAGCACCTCTGTGATATGATGATTAGATTTTCCTCTTTTGAGTAAGGTTTTTAGGGGAGGTGAGGTCTCAGAACCCTGGGAAAACCAGGTGGGCTTTAATTCACCCTTGGTGGATATGCAGATGAGAGGGTAGCTTTTATGAATGTCTACTTCTTTACTAAGCAAGTCCGGTATCTTTTGTTGATCAGCAATGTCCCAGTTCTAGCACTGAAGAAAGACCAGCAAAAAGACCAGCAATTAAAATATAACCATGTTGGTCTGCTGCACCCATCAACTCGTCATTTACATCAGGTGTAACTCCCAATGCAATCCCTCCCCCCTCCCCCCTCCCCATGATAGGCCCCGGTGTGTGATGTTCCCCTTCCTGGGTCCAAGTGATCTCATTGTTCAGTTCCCACCTATGAGTGAGAACATGCGGTGTTTGTAGCAGACCAACATGGCACAAGTGTACATATGTAACAAACCTGCACGTTATGCACATGTACCCTACAACTTAAAGTATAATAATAATAAATAAATTAAAAAAAAATAAAATATAACCAAGGTAAAGTCACTCACTAGCATGTCAAAAACCATTAAGCCAATGCTGGTTTATAAGTTTATGCACTATGATTTTGGGAAATGAAGCAGGTCTTTACCTAGAATTTTAAAAATAAATAATACAGTGGAATGCCGTTAGCCACTTCACCCCTTCATTCAGCAAACATTTATATGGCACTTATTATGTGCTTGCCACTTGCTAGACTCTGGGGATGGAGTTTAACACAGTATAGTTTACTTCCTGACCTTGAAAACCCTACTATATTGAGCAGTGTTTCTGTGTGGGGGCTTGGTAAAATATCTGACATTTCTTTAGTGGACTATTGAAAACAGATGTAAAACTAGTATTATATAATAATACGTAACTCGCTTTCTTACTATTGAGCACATGTAGGTAATGTTTATTAAGTCTTTCAATGATTATGTTAAAAGAACTTCATTTTCATTTTCTATTGGCACGCGTTAATCATCACTGAAATTTGAAATCTCACAGGCTTATATTGCTTGGGGATAATTCACCTTGTAAGTAATGATCGTTATTTAAAGATCTAGAAAATGCAAGTTTTTGTAGATTTGTAAGATTCGGTGTAAGGGCTGACATTTGGGAAACAGAAATGGAGGATGTGAGAAGAAATTGTATGTGTAAAAGTGTTCAAAAATCCTGTAGTTGGATTATTTATGATGTGTTGTACAGTTCCAGAGGGGGTTTTATTGAATTGAGTTGAGCTGTGAATTTGCCAGAGATCAGATTGAAGCTCTCGCTGGATGCAGAGCTGAGGTAGGTCACCTATAGCCTGCAGCCTGCCCACCTGTGCCCTTTCCTGCTCCTCCGGGCCCCAGCCTGCCAGTAATGAGGGCAAGGATCACCAGGCTGCCAGCAAGAGGCCCACAGGAGAGCTGCAGGCTCAGGCCTGCAGGATGTACTCCCAGGGAAGGACTGCCCTGGGCTCCCTGGCTTCCTCCAGGTGTGGCTCCACGCCCCTGGCTGTCAGGAAGGTCTGCCTTATGTCAATCTAATTCCATCAAGGTAAAGAGGGAGCTCTTTTCCAGTGTCTGGTCCTCAGATTCTTGATAGCCTTCTTCTGAGGGGTCTGGCGAGATGGAGGAACAAAGGCTGGTAGAGAGGAGACAGTCTGGGAGAAAGTCCCTGGCTGGGTGCCTGTGATGAAGGACTTGGGGCTGGGGAGAATGTTCCCCAGTTGGGGATTTGAGGTATATCTTTGTGTGGACGAAGGTGTGTAACTCTACCCTCTGCTGTCTGATAGAATAGACACTTTCTTTTTTTGGGAACACAGTCTTTGTCACCCAGGCTGGATTGCAGTGGAGTGATTGATCTCAGCTCACTGCTGCCTTGACCTCACTGGCTCAAGGGATCCTTCCACCTCAGCCTCCCGAGTAGCTGGGAATACAGGCACACGCCACTATGCCCAGCTAATTTTTTACTTTTTTTGTAGAGATGGGGTCTTACTATGTTGCCTTGGCTGATCTCGAACTCCTGGGCTCAGGTGATGCTATTGCCTCAGCCTCCCAAAGCACTGGGATTGCAAGTGTGAGCTACCATGCCCAGGCTAGAATAGACATCTTGATGGATTCTCAGAAAGTTTTTTCTCTGTGTTGGCGTCTTGGGCTTTCTATGATGCTCAGAGATAAAGATGAAGATGCTCTGAGCACAGCTTGGCCATTCAAGCAAGGGCAGGGCCACCACCTCCTCCAGGCAGGTCCCCTGGTTCCTGTGGAGTTCTTGGTGTAGCCTGTAGGTCTTGAGTTTGCTATTAGCCTACAGTTTGGGTGTTACAATACCCCCTGCTATTTCTAGGTCCCCATGCTCCAGAAGCTTCTTGGACCACTGAGCTTCCAGTTGACACCCACAGAGCTCCTGCTCTCCCCTTGGTCCTGGAGCTCTGCTCAGGCAGGGCTTTATCTCTCCTGGTCAAGCCCCTCTTCCTGGTATCTCTTTCCTCCAAGTACTGTGGCCCACACTGTGCACCCAGAGGCTTCCCTAACCCTCATGGAGCCTCCCAGTCTTCTTCAGCATCCTCTTGGGCTGTGAGCCTGGAGTCTGTGGGGCCAGAGGCCTGAGTGTCAGACCAGGCTGACTTCTCCCAGCTGAGGAGAGACTCCAAAGACACAGAAAAACCTCCTGTCTGTCCCAGGGGGGATTGAGAAAGCCATCTTTCTGGAGGGAAGGTGGCTTTAAGGACTGGTTGAACTTCATTAGAGAATTTGGCTGAAGCCCTCATAAGGAACCTCTAGAGATCCTCCCAGTTTCCCCTTGCATGGCGGGGGCTGTCTGAGGAGCTGGTGGACCTGTTCCTCTTTCACCTTGGTGATTGGGAAAGGGCTGCTACTAAGCAAGAGGGTTGGCTTTAATTGGTCCCCTTAAATAAATCTCCAGGTTAAGGCTGGCAGCAAGAGAGGAAGGTTCACCTACCCAGGTGGGAGGCCTGACAGGGCCCTCAGTAGCAGGCAGCATGAGGCCAGATATCCATGGTAAGGGACATGTGACATCCTGGGCAAAAAGTGGTGGAAATTGTCAGGGCTCCAGCAGGCAGCTCTACACTCACGCTTCTCCTTTCAGATGACAAAGCTGATAATCTTGGGGTTTACACAGTGACTTTTGGGTCGCAGACTTGACGTTAGTGTTCTGTCTTACACATTGTAATAGCTCTGAGCAACGAAACAGATTTTACAGGTTAGGAAACCGAGGCTTGATGGTCAGGGGACCTGTCCTGGGTTATCTAGCTAGGATGATGGGGGAGTGGGCTTTGAACCCAGGAAGAGTGACTTCCAAGCCCGTGCTCCTCAGGATACTCAGGCTGCTCCAGGTGCATCCCCTGGCTGGCCCCACTATGGAAAGCAATCCATCAGCACCTGCAGGTCCCCTCTTTTCAGGTCTCTACCCAATATACAGCACTGGCCAGGGAGATTTCTAAATAAGGTCAGCTTTCTTGTGGATTTATGGGACAGGGTGTGGCTAACGGACTTGCAGCTCAAACACCCTTGCATTTCTCCCTGAGCCCTTGGAGGCAGTAATGGTGCAAGCAGATGCACATTTTGTTCTGTTGTTGTGGTGTTTGCAAGACTTCAGGCCTTCCAGGAGGCCTCACTAGGGCTCAAGGTCTTGCCCAGCCACTCAGACCCTGGGTTGGTTTGCAGGAAACAGATGTCAGCAGACCTGCCTTAAAAACTGCTAGTCCAAGGAGCTCAGGGAGGTCTCCGTGTGGATGAATAGGTGGAGTGAAGTGGTTAGCTTCAATACCAATGGATAGCCACATCTTGGATGACACATGTAAGCAAGTGTGAGAGAGAGGCTGAGTGGGAAAGAGGACAAGTATCAGGAACTGAGCAGGAGAGGATAGGCGGAAGGAGGCAGAGCCCAGAGAGAGCCGGGTTGTGCAGCTACACCTGAATTCTACCATTGTGGGGACAGCCCCACCTTGGGCTGCTGAGCACTTGGATCCTGTAGCCCAGAGACCAACTTAAAAAAACATTTACACATAATAATTGTACATATTTTGGGGGTACCATGTGATGTTTTAACACTTGTGTACATCGTGTAATTATCAGATCAGGATAATTAGCATATCAATCACCTTAAACACTGGTCATTTCTTTGTTGTGGGAACATTCAAAATTCTCTTTTAATTATTTGAAATATACAATGCACTACTGTTAGCTATAGTCACCCTACTTTGCAATGGATCAGAAGAATTTATTCCTCCTATCTAACGTAACAAACGTAACACTGTACCCATTGGCCAACCTCTCCCCATTTCCCCCTTGCCCTTTTCACACTGTACCCATTGGCCAACCTCTCCCCATTTCCCCCTTGCCCCTTTCTCCTCAGTCTCTGGCAACCACAATTCTACTCTCAACTTCTATGAGATGAGCTTTTTTTTTTCTTCAAGATATGAGTGATATCGTGTGGTATTTGGCTTTCTGTGCCTGGCTAATTTTCTTAACATAGTGATTCATCCATGTTGTCACAAATGACAGATTTCATCATTTTTATGGCTGAATAGTATTCCGTTTTATATATAGCACATTTTCTTTATCCGTTCATCCATTGATGGGCACTAAGTTTATCTTGACTTTTGTGAATAGCAGAGCAATAAACATGGGAGTGCAGGCATCTCTTCAACATACTGATTTTATTTCCTTTGGATATATACCCAGTAGTTGGATTGCTGGGTCATACAGTAGATCTATTTTTAAGCTTTTTTTTTTTTTCCACTTTTTAAAAAGTATTATACTTTAAGTTCTAGGGTACATGTGCACAATGTGCAGGTTTATTATATATGTGTACATCTGCCATGTTGGTGTGCTGCACCCATTAACTTGTCATTTACATTAGGTATATCTCCTAATGCTATCCCTCCCGCCTCCTCCTACCCGACGACAGGCCCCAGTGTGTGATGTTCTGTGTCCAAGTGTTCTCGTTGTTCAATTCCCACCTATGAGTGAGAACATACGGTGTTTGGTTTTCTGTCCTTGCAATAGTTTGCTGAGAATGATGGTTTCCAGCTTCATCCATGTTCCTACAAAGGACATGAACTCATCCTTTTTTATGGCTGCATAGTATTCCATGGTGTATATATGCCACATTTTCTTAATCCAGTCTATCATTGATGGACATTTGGGTTGGTTCCAAGTTTTTGCTATTGTGAATAGTGCTGCAATAAACATACGTGTGCATGTGTCTTTATAGTAGCATAATTTATAATCCTTTGGGTATATACCGACTAATGGGATGGCTGGGTCAAATGGTATTTCTAGTTCTAGATCCTTGAGGAATCGCCACACTGTCTTCCACAATGGTTGAACTAGTTTACAGTGCCACCAACAGTGTAAAAATGTTCCTATTTCTCTACATCTTCTCCAGCACCTGTTGTTTCCTAACTTTTTAGTGAGCTTAAGGAGATTTTGGGCTGAGATGATGGGGTTTTCTAAATATACAATCATGTCATCTGCAAACAGGGACAATTTAACTTCCTCTTTTCCTAATTGAATACCCTTTATTTATTTCTCCTGCCTGATTGTCCTGGCCAGCACTTCCAACACTATGTCGAATAGGAGTGGTGAGAGAGGGCATCCCTGTCTTGTGCCAGTTTTCAAAGGGAATGCTTCCAGTTTTTGCCCATTCAGTATAATATTGGCTGTGGGTTTGTCATAAATAGCTATTATTATTTTGAGACACGTCCCATCAATACCTAATTTATTGAGAGTTTTTAGCATGAAGGGATGTTGAATTTTGTCAAAGGCCTTTTCTGCATCTATTGAGATAATCATGTGGTTTTTGTCTTTGGTTCTGTTTATATGCTGGATTACGTTTATTGATTTGCATGTGTTGAACCAGCCTTGCATCCCAGGGATGAAGCCCACTTGATCGTGGTGGATAAACTTTTTGATGTGCTGCTGGATTCAGTTTGTCAGTATTTTATTGAGGATTTTTGCATCAACGTTCATCAGGGATATTGGTCTAAAATTCTCTTTTTTTGTTGTGTCTCTGCCAGGCTTTGGTATCAGGATGATGCTGGCCTCATAAAATGAGTTAGGGAGGATTCCCTCTTTTTCTATTGATTGGAATAGTTTCAGAAGGAATGGTACCAGCTCCTCTTTGTACCTCTGGTAGAATTCAGCTGTGAATCCATCTGGTCCTGGACTTTTTTTGGTTGGTAGCCTATTAATTATTGCCTCAATTTCAGAGCCTGTTATTGATGTATTCAGGGATTCAACTTCTTCCTGGTTTAGTCTTGGAAGGGTGAATGTGTCCAGGAATTTATCCATTTCTTCTAGGTTTTCTAGTTTATTTGCGCAGAGGTGTTTATAGTATTCTCTGATGGTAGTTTGTATTTCTGTGGGATCGGTGGTGATATCCCCTTTATCATTTTTTATTGCATCTATTTGATTTTTCTCTCTTTTCTTCTTTATTAGTCTTGCTAGCGGTCTATCAATTTTGTTGATCTTTTCAAAAAACCAGCTCCTGGATTCATTGATTTTTTTGAAGGGTTTTTTGTGTCTCTATCTCCTTCAGTTCTGCTCTGATCTGAGTTATTTCTTGCCTTCTGCTAGCTTTTGAATGTGTTTGCTCTTGCTTCTCTAGTTCTTTTAATTGTGATGTTAGGGTGTTGATTTTAGATCTTTCCAGCTTTCTCTTGTGGGCATTTAGTGCTATAAATTTCCCTCTACATACTACTTTAAATGTGTGCCAGAGGTTCTGGTATGTTGTGTCTTTGTTCCCATTGGTTTCAAAGAACATCTTTATTTCTGCCTTCATTTCATTATGTACCCAGTAGTCATTCAGGAACAGGTTGTTCAGTTTCCATGTAGTTGAGCGGTTTTGAGTGAGTTTCTTAATCCTGAGTTCTAGTTTGATTTCTCTGTGGTCTGAGAGACAGTTTGTTTTAATTTCTGTTCTTTTACATTTGCTGAGGAGTGCTTTACTTCCAACTATGTGATTACTTTTGGAATAAGTGCCATGTGGTGCTGAGATGAATGTATATTCTGTTAATTTGGGGTGGAGAGTTCTGTAGACGTCTATTAGGTCTGCTTGTGAGTTCAATTCCTGGATATCCTTGTTAACTTTCTGTCTTGCTGATCTTTCTAATGGTGACAGTGGGGTGTTAAAGCCTCCCATTATTATTGTGTGGGAGTGTAAGTCTCTTTGTAGGTCTCTAAGGACTTGCTTTGTGAGTCTGGGTTGCTCCTGTATTAGGTGCATATATATTTAGGATAGTTAGTTCTTCTTGTTGAATTGATCCCTTTACCATTATGTAATGGTATGTAATGACTTTCTTTGTCTCTTCTGATCTTTGTTGGTTTAAAGTCTGTTTTATCAGAGACTAGGATTACATACCCTGCTTTTTTTTTCGCTTTCCATTTGCTTGGTAGATCTTCCTCCATCCCTTTATTTTGAGCCTATATGTGTCTCTGCATGAGAGATGGGTCTCCTGAATACAGCACACTGATAGGTCTTGATTCTTTATCCAATTTGCCAGTCTGTGTCTTTTAATTGGAGGATTTAGCCCATTTACATTTAAAGTTAATATTGTTATTGTGAATTGAATTTGATCCTGTCATTATGATGTTAGCTGGTTATTTTGCTTGTTAGTTGATGCAGTTTCTTGCTAGCATCAATGGTCTTTACATTTTGGCATGTTTTTGCGGTGGCTGGTACTGGTTGTTCCTTTCCATGTTTAGTGCTTCCTTTAGGAGCTCTTATAAGGCAGGCCTGGTGGTGACAGAATCTCTCAGCATTTGCTTATCTGTAAAGGTTTTTATTTCTCCTTCACTTATGAAGCTTAGTTTGGCTGGATATGAAATTCTGGGTTGAAAATTCTTTTCTTAAAAATGTTGAATATTGGCCCCCACTCTCTTCTGGCTTGTAGAGTTTCTGCTGAGAGATCCACTGTTAGTCTGATGGGCTTCCCTTTGTGGGTAACCCGACCTTTCTCTCTGACTGCCCTTAACATTTTTTCCTTTGTTTCAACTTTGGTGAATCTGACAATTATGTGTCTTGGACAATTATGTCTCTTCTTGAGGAGTACCTTTGTGGCGTTCTCTGTATTTCCTGAATTTGAATGTTGGCCTGCCTTGTTAGGTTGGGGAAGTTCTCCTGGATAATATCCTGAAGAGTGTTTTCCAACTTGATTCCATTCTCCCTGTCACCTTCAGGTTCACCAATCAGACGTAGATTTAGTCTTTTCACATAGTCCCGTATTTCTCGGAAACTTTGTTGATTTGTTTTTACTTTTTTCTCTAAACTTCTCTTCTTGCTTCATTTCATTCATTTGATCTTCAATCACTGATACCCTTTCTTCCAGTTGAATGAATTGGCTACTGAAGTTGTGCATGCGTCATGTAGTTCTCGTGCCATGGTTTTCAGCTCCATTAGGTCATTTAAGGTCTTCTCTATGCTGTTTATTCTAGTTAGCCATACATCTAATATTTTTTCAAGGTTTTTAGCTACTTTGCAATGGGTTTGAACATCCTCCTTTAGCTCGGAGAAGTTTGTTATTACTGACCATCTGAAGCCTTCTTCTCTCAACTTGTCAAAGTCATTCTCCATCCAGCTTTGTTCTGTTGCTGGCAAGGAGCTGTGTTCCTTTGGAGGAGAAGAGGCACTCTGATTTTAAGAAGTTTCAGCTTTTCTGCTCTGGTTTCTCTCCATCTTTGTGGTTTTATCTGTCTTTGGTCTTTGAGTCTTTGATGATGGTGACATACAGATGGGGTTTTGGTGTGGATGTCCTTTCTGTTAGTTTTCCTTCTAACACTTAGGACCCTCAGCTGCAGGTCTGTTGGAGTTTGCTGGAGGTCCACTCCAGACCCTGTTTGCCTGGGTATCACCAGCTGAGGGTGCAGAACAGCAAATATTGCAGAATGGCAAATGTTGCTGTCTGATTGTTCCTCTGGAAGCTTCGTCTCAGAAGGGCACCTGACTGCATGAGGTGTCATTCAGCCTCTACTGGGGGGTGCCTCCCAGTTAGGCTACTCAGGGGTCAGGGACCCACTTGAGGTGGCAGTCTGTCTGTTCTCAGATCTCAAACTCTGTGCTGGGAGAACCACTACTCTCTTCAAAGCTCAGTTGGAAATGCAGAAATCACCCATCTTCTGTGTGGCTCACACTGGGAGCTATAGGCTGGAGCTGTTCCAATTCAGCCATCTTGGAACCTAATCCTCTATTTTTAAGTTTTTGAGGAAGCTGCATACTATTTTTCATGATGGCTATACCAATTTACATTCCCATCAACAGTGTATAAGAATTCCCATTTCCAGAGACCATCTTAACTTGCTTTTTCAGGCCCCATGACAGTAGATGCCCTACCTGAAATGTGGCAGGCACTCAGTGCTTCTCAGAGTGCATCCTATTCTGTGGAGAAAAGACTCAGCCCTCTCCTTCAGGGGCTTCTGATCCACAGGGGAAAGTGACAAGCTGACAGATAATTACCACTCTATGTACTAGTCTTTTCCTGTCACACAAGTTCTGGATTCCAAGGGCTAATTATTCATACCCAACTATTCTGTGAGCTCTACACTAATTCAGAAGCATACATAGAAGTGAGATAGAGAGAAACGTCTCTATTTTATTGCTGGATTAAAGACCTGTTTTGGAGCTTAGACCAAAAATGGATTTTCCACTATTTCCCCACAAGTATATTGTTTAGGCCCTACAGGTTGAGATAGTTGTCTGTAGATCTGATCCTTGTTTGGTCAACTGCTAGGGGATCACAGCCTGGGCCTCAGCTCACCCTTCTACTCACTCTTGCTGGCCACCACCAGAGTTAGGTGAGCCAGTGGGTGTCAAACTCTTCCCTTCTCACCAAGCAGGTAAAACCTTTCTCTTCCTAAGGAGAGAAGTTTGTAAAAGGTGAAGGAAGGGACAACAGCTTTTAAAATATATATTTAAGGGGTAAAATTTCTTATTTAAAATCTGGGATAAAACATGGAGAAAGGGAGCAAGTGGTCCCTCATAATGATTCATTAACACAGACTGGAAAAACTCAGAAAGGAGTTTTGAACGGTGAAGAGGAGCTGTTCCAGATAGTCCAATAGGGACCAAAAGGGAATTTTAAGCGGAACTATTTATTCTTAGAGTGGTGAATTGGCATGAGTTCTGTCATAAAATCCAGAACTGTCAAGGTTGGGAGGAATAGGGGAAAATGACCACAGAGAGGTTAGGAGTGAGGAATGACAAGGTCCAATTTGCATTCTGATTCTCTTTCTAGTTGAGCATAGGAGGGAAGGAAGGGAAGCGGGGAGATAAAAGAAAAGTAGTTACCTAGGAGGCAATGGAATAGTCTTGGCAGATGTTCAAGACCTAAAGGAAAGAAGTGATGGTAGGGATATACCCTAGGGGTGATAGAGAATAGGGGTGGATTTCTGACCTGTTTGGAAAGCAAAATTGGCTGGGCTTTTTTGTTGCTTTGTTTGCTCGGCACAAGGATAACATTGGCTTGGAATAGGGCTTGGGGTTATAGATTTAGCCTGTTGAAGAGAAGGGTGGGGGCTGTTGTGAGATTACTCCCCTACTTCAGGAACTAGGAAATCAGAAATAAGACCATCTTCTGCGAGTCATCACTTTAGCCAACACACAATAGATCTTCACAGATATGTACAAAGTTACGTTAAAGAGAAATGACACTATGGGATATTTAGAAGGACTGAGAAGTAAAAGTAGAGGTTTGTCTGCCCAGAAGAAAATACAAAGAGGAATTTCAGAGGCCAGTGTTGGCCATGTGTGTCTGAACACAGTGCAAAGGGGCCTGGAGCTTGATTCCTGGACTTCCAGGGTGTATTTTCACTGGCAGTGCCATCACCTTTTTAGGGCACAGCACCTGAAAGCTAATGGGCTTTTAGGCTCATGAGCAACCATGGCAGCTCTGCACATGATCATGCATTTGGCTAAGTCCCCTTGTCCCATTAGTCACCTCTTGCTTCTGATTCAGCATCCCAGGAGCAGTACCTCCAAGAAAAGACTGTAGCATGTCTGGTGGATGCAAGATTTCAACCTGAGTCTCAGATTTAGCTGGTGTTTGTAATCATACCTGGCTTGTATCTGTTCATGGGAGCCAATCATATGCGTCTCTTCCAATGGTGTATCACTTGGAGACATTACACTGGTAGCTTGAAATTGGCCACAGTGGGAGTATCAGTGAGCTGGGGCTACCATATGAAAGCACCACAGACCAGGAGGCTTAAATAACAGAATTTATTGTCTCACAGTTCTGGAGGCTAGGAGTTCAAAATCAAGGTGTTGGCAGGGTTGGTTTCTCCTGAGGCCTCTCTCCTTGGATTGTACATGCTATCTTCTCCCTATATCTTCACCTGCTCTTCCCTATGAGTGTCTGTGTCCTAATCACCTTTTTTTATAAGGACACCAGTCATGTTGGATTAGGGCCCACCCTAATGACCTCATTTTAACTTAATCACCTCTTTAAAGATCCTAGCTCCATATACAGTTTCATTCCAAGGTGCTGAGGGTTAGGCCTTTAATGTATAAATTTTGGGGGAACACATTCAGCCCATACAATGGTAGTATTTATAGCATGGAAACCAGCAAATGCACAACTCAGGACTTCCCACGCCCACCTGAGAGCTGGATGTTAAACATTCACCAACACACCATTGACTATAGCTCTCACTGCCACCCCACTCTTTTTTTTGTGGTGTATGCATCCATTTCTTTGAACTTGGTTATTTCTCAAAGATAAACAGTTTCTGAGTTTCTGAACTAACAAGGCTAATACTAGGCCTCTCCTTGGAGAAGGGGGTATCTCTGTAGTGCACCTAAGCCCCAACCTCAAGGCTTCCTAAGACAATAACCTCTTGAACCTTCTAAGGGAAGTGTATCTTAGAATAATAGTAGCAATTTTTATTGATTTCTTCCTATGGAACAGACCCTGGTCGAAACACTTTGCATAACGTAGCACATCAGTCCTCACAGTAACTCTGCAAGGTGGATATTATTATTACTATATCCTTTTCTGGATGAGAAACTCACCTGACACCACACAGCTGCTAGATGGCAGTTAGGATTCCAGCCTTGCATGTTCTTGATCATCAGGCTCCCTGCTCTTTGAGGCCCGGATATTCCCTCATTTCACACCACCTCAAGTAACTAAGTGTGATTAACTCTTTCCAAAGCCAGATCTTGGTCCTTGATGGCCTTGGTTCTCCTTCCAGGAAAAGAAATACATCTTTGCAAGTACGTTTGTAACTCAAAGCTTGGATGGCAGGTTTGATGATATTTCTAGCTACCTCGAGCCCCTTTTTCCATTCCAGAAAGTGATATCAAAAGGGCACCTTTAGAATTCACTCTGATTGCATAAGTACTTTGAATAACACATCTGTAATTTGTGACATATATTCTCTAAGCAAAATATAGTGAGCCATGCTTCAGGGAACACAATGTGCTGTTGTACTAATTAATTTGTCAAGTTATGGCTAATTATAAAATGCACTGTTGCTTATTTTGATTTGTAACATAGCCTACATTGTTTTAACCACTAATGGGAAGTGGCAGAGTGTGGGGGAGTGCAGTGTTCCCTCTAGGCTGCAGAAGCCATGGGCTGGCGTCTGGGTTACCTGGGTCACCAGGTGTGTGTGTTTCAATCGATCCTCACCTGCTCTGTAAGGCCAGAAGTCCCCGTCCACTCCTTTCTCACCAAGTGGATGGTGGAGGGCCTTCCTGCTTGTCAGCTGGTGGACACTCTCACTGTGTTCACTGTGTTGCAGTGAGAGGGTCTCACAGGGTGGCACTGAAGCCTTTTGTTTCCGAGCCCTTCAGGGACAGGGAGGCAGGACAGGGCCACAGGAGGGTGTCCTGGCCCTCCAGACGAATCAGTTCTGGACCTTTGGCTGGTCCTTCTTGGGGCTGGAGGTGACAGGCTCAAGATGAACAGGGGAACAGGTCACAGTGCCTGCAGCTGCCTTCCAAAACTTCACAGATGGCAGCATTCCTTGGGAAATCTCCCAGGGTGCAGGGTTGGGCATTTGGACTGATAGCCTCAAAGCTCGATTTTGTCAGTACATTTAGAGGGACTCCCTTTCCAGGGACAAACTCACAGCAACCAGCCAAGAAAACTCATGTGTGACACAAGGCCAGAAATCCCAGGACAGTACCTGATGGCCTCACGGAGAGTCCGCCCAGCCCAGGGCGGACTGTCTCAGAGTGGTGATGTCACTTGTCTTAGTCACCCGGGGCTGGTCTGCCCAGGGCTCAGCAGGTGAGAGCCTGGGGTCCTACACACCTTTCCCCCAATTGCATTACATGAGTGCTGTGACTTCTGTTTCTCTGGGCTTCCTTCTTCATATACCAGGCTGGTCACCTCCCCTCCCCTCCCTTTTTTCTAACTGATTGTAATGCTTTTGGTGATGTGCCCTCACAGCCCTGCCTTTTAAAGACCACCCCAGTCCACCTGAGGTGGGCTTCAGGGGGCTCTCAGAAGCTTTGGCCTGAGGCTCCTATTCCAAGTGTCTGATGATGCCAGTGTGCTGATATTTCCCCATATTTTACCCCCACTATTTTGTTCTCTTAAAGCACCTGTTATTTTTACTGGGCATGTGTATCTCGCCTTATATCTATTTATTATTATTTATAGATTTATGTTCTGTATTATGTTATAAACATATTTATTTATTTACTTTAATGCTCATTATCTGTCTTCCTCCTGGATCATGCTGTTTTTTCCACCAAAGCACACCTGGTGCCTAGCCCAAGGCCTGGCACCAGTGGTCACTGATAAAATATTTATTGAATGTACAAAAAATCCTGCACTGCGAGGGGACTCCGGGAACCCTTCATAAACCTGCTCTGTGCTGCCAGCCTGCTTTGACTCTGGACACGGTGGATGGTGCTTGTGTGGCCAGTGCCTCCTCTGCTGGGACCTGTGAGCACCTGCCTGGAGCTGGATCCTGCACAGCACACTCGCTACCATCCATGCTTTCAGAGTCAAGAGGGCACTTAATGAAATTAAAAGGCTGCAAATTTAAAATAGACGCCCTTTTTTGGCAACATATTATTAATCAACCTTGGGAACTCACTCCTGCAGGATATCATTGAGTCAAATAATTCAGCACGACTAAGGAGGGGATTAGAAAGCTCTATGAATAAGAATAACATCTGTTAGGTTGGAGCTTCCCTTTCCAGAGAAATCCACCCCTGAACTGTTAGGTAAAATCTCAGCCCCAGCTATGATGAAGGGATAACAGGCCTATTAGTGCTGATTAGGTAAAATCAAGGCTGCTAGTGAGAGGGTGGTTATAGACACTGACCAGGGAGAGAGATCTTGTCCCAAAGACAGCCCAGTCCCAAAATCCTCCTTTCCAAATCTGTGCTCCTTGGAGCCTAGAACTTAGATTTAGTAAGTCCCCAATGATTCCATGTACCTATATACTTATCCATCCACCCACCATCCATCCATCCATCCATCCAACAACCCATTGATCTATCCATTCATTGCATCCATTCATCAGTAGGTCCATCCATCCATCCACCCACCCACCCACCCACCCACTTGCCTGCCCATCTGTTCATACATCTGTTCATCCAGGCACAATCTGAGGAGAAGATAGACAAGGCCCTTATTTTCAGAAACTCTCACGCTCCAATAAGGCAGGCCAAAGAGGAAACAGATCATTGTAACTGTAATCACATGATAAAATGATTACAGGGGACCTCCTAGGTGCCAGGGGAGCCCAGGGAAGGCCCCTTACCAGGAAGCAAAGCCTCACCTGGTTCCTGGGAAGCAGTGTGGTATTGCAGAAAGAATGTTTGCTTTGGAACTAGTCAGAAATGGATTTGAATTCTTGTTCTATCACTTACGGTCTGAGTGACTATGGGCAACTGCTTGGAGCCTTCATTTTCCTCCCCTCCAAAATGGAGACAGCTAAATCCACCAGGCTTCTGGGAAGATTCAGTGAGGTGGTGTCTGTGCAGGGCCTGACAGAATGCCTGCCATTAGCAGCTGGTGGGTAAATTGTGGTGCCTTTCCCTCCATTTTCTTCTTTCTGTGGTTAATTTTGAAAATGAAATACAGATCATGTTTAAAAATATTTATATATTTGATATTCTACACACACATACTCACACACACATGGAATTTAACACTCTCAGTTCAGCATTACATTTCTCCCTTTTTCTGGGCAACTCACAAGGACATCTGTTACCTCGGTGCCATTAGCTGCGTTAGCACATCATTAAAAAAATCAAATATTAACAACATAGCGGGAGCTGTAGGCTTTCCATTTGATTACTCTGAAGGGTAAGTTTACTTAAAATAAGCTAATTTATAATTCTGAAGTTGTAAATTTGAATAGCACTGTCCGTTGAAGACTTTTTTCAATGAATCCAAGTGTAGACACAGAATCCTCAGTTTCTATAGGGGCAGCCCCAGGGTCAGTGGGGATGAGCTGACACAGGGTGACATCCTCTGATTGGCACCCTTCTTCTCCCCTAACTCAGGGGGAACACAGCCAGCATCTTTAACACTGGAGCTGCTTGGTGCTCATTGAGCACTTGTTGCTGTGGTAGGAGTGGTTACCATTTCCATCTTGTTAGGACCCCTAGTGAGCCACTGGTTCTGTGGGTGTGATGGGAGAGAGAGCTGACATTCTTGCTGGCCTGGAGCCCTGTCCAGTCTGGAGGCCCAGTGGCCAACTGAGAGGGCTCTGGGTGGCCCATCTGCCTGGGACTATGGGGAGGACACAGAGGTGCTTTTCTGTCTGGATGTTCCTTGGGGCTATCTTATAGTCCACACTTTTGCAGGCAAGACTGCTGCCTCCTGCAAGGGCTTCAGGTGGTCTCCCTGCAGACTTTGATTGTGTTTTTGAAATTGAAGTCCACTTCTTATCTCATCTACACCCAATTCCCAGCCTTCTCCAACTCTTGTTTTCTTCCCACCCCTTGGATGACCCAGAGACTGAAGCATCATTCGTCCTGATGGGCTTCCATGACCTGCTGTTCTAGTTCCTCTCCCTCTGAGGAGTGTGCCAAGCCGGGCAGCAAGTGCTCATGGGCCCTTAATAGAAATATTTGATGATGATAATTAGATCATGGGCGATTTGTTACCATAACATTTACTTTTCACATTTTTCTTGGAAATTACATCTGTCTCCAGCTCTTTTGCTTGACTCAGGACAGTGATTTCATTTTTTGCAAAGAATGTGGCCCAAAGAGGCAGTTCATTGTTGAAGAAAGAGTGAAGGCTGCAGAACTGGGTGGGCCAGGCTTCTATTCCAGCTTCTCTGTCTTCTAGCTGTTTGAATCTGAGAAAGCTTAAGTTTCTGGGCTTGAATTTTCATGTTTGCAAAATTCCTTCTCCCTCCCTCTCGTAGATATTTAATGAGCACCTAGTACATGACATTCAGAGAGAGATGGCCACCAGCCAGACTAAGCCCCCTTTGTCATGGAGCCTACATTGCGGGACAGGTGAGACTAGATAACCGCATAGATATATGATAAATATGGTGAAGATGAGTAAGGGGAAAAATGGGGTGATGGTCATATTACAGAAAGGTGGGGAGGGAAGGGAAGGCCCCTCTGACATGGGGGCATTTGAGAGGCCTGAAGGAGGTGACAGAATGAACCACCGGGACGTGGGGGAAGAACATCTAGGCAGAGGGAACAGCCAGCACAAAGACTCTGAGCAGGGGTGTATTTGGCATATGCAAGAAACACCTTGGCAACAGGTCAGGTAGGGCTTTGTGGGACTTTGTAAAGAAATTACAAAAGTATAACGAAATGCACTTTAAGATGGAAGCTGTTAGAGAGTTTTGAGCAGAGCTGCTGTGAAGAACAGACCATGGAGGGAGAAGGGAAAGGAAGGAGGCCTTTGAGAACACTGTGGAAGCAACCTAAGCAAGAGGTGGTGGGGGCTTTGACGAGGGGACAGAGGTGGAAAACCTAAACAGTAGTCAGGTTCTGGATGCATTTTGCTGTTTTGTTATTTTTGTTATTTTAGAATCAGAGGGTACACGTGCAGGTTTGTTACGTGGGTATATTGCATCATGCTGAGGTTTGGGTGTCTAATGATCCTGTCACCTAAGTAGTGAACATAGTACCCCATAGGTAGTTTTTCAACCCTTGACCTCCTCCTCCTGCCCCCCTTTTGAAGTCCACAGTGTTTATTATTCCCATCTTTATTTCCATGTGTACTCAGCATTTAGTTTCCCCTTGTAAGTGAGAACATGCCATATTTGGTTTTCTGTTTTTGCGTAAATTTGCTTAGAATAATGGCCTCCAGCTGCATCCATGTTGCTGCAAAAGACATGATTTTGTTCTTTTGTTTGGTTGTATGGTATTACCTAGTGTATATGTACCATATTTTCTTTATATTTTGGATTTTTTTTTTTTTTTCATTTAGGAGTGGAAGTTTAATAGGCAGAAGAAAAGAGAAAGAGAAATAGCTCTCTCTTTAGAGAGGGGGGGTCTCTAAGCAGAAAGGACTGGCTGGTGGCAAATGTGCCAGATTTTATAGGCAGGTTTGAGGAGGTGATGTCTGATTTACATGGGGCTCACATGCTGGTTCGATCAGGTATGACGTTTACATAGTGCACAAGGAAGGCTGGTTACCCCACCCTAATCTTTTTATGCAAATGGGCTTTCCAGTTGATTGGCACCATCTTGTTTACTCCTTACTGTACACGTGGCTGACAAAGAGAAGGAAGATGGAGCCACCATCTTGAACATGTCTAGTCCCTAGTTCCTGCTGGCATTCACCTGTGCAAGCTCCCAGCTTGCTTGTCTATGTCTGCAGCCTGACTTTACAGGCTACTCTTTGTTAGAAAATGATTTGGAGCTGCTTTTTATTAAAAAGGAAAGCCTTACTGAGGAATTCCATACCCTTACTATCTTCCTAAGTGATTTCTTCTTAACTCCTACATCATTCCTCACTCTGGAGTGGTAACCCTAACGGCTGTTAGGGAGTGTTGGATGATGACTCTTTCTGTGTATTTACTGCTGAAAAGGGGTATCGTGTGCAGAATAGCAGCTAGGGTTCCTCCTGGGGTCGATCTAAGGGTCGCTGGAAGAAAGGCATGTCCATGCATGGTTCTATCTGCAGGACCATTTGGAGTTTGATTGCTGTCAGTCATTCCGATGGGTAGTAACACTGGTTTGCCTCCACCAGATGTAGCTGAAACATCAATATAAAAGCAACATTCCTTGTAGGATGAGTGGTATTGTATTTGGGTAGCTAGAGAAACTTTAGTGTTAACCTTTGCTAATTCTTTCCTGCAATTATTAATCCCTTCATGACTTCCATAGGCCATCTAAGACATGCTTACACCTTCTGTCTTGTCCTAAATATCCCTGTTTTAAACCAACCATTCCCTTTAGGAAAAGTATTTACCAAATAAGATCCTTTCTTATATAAAAATCTCTTTCCTTTATAACCTTCTTTACATAGCCAGGGTGTGACATATTACCAAAACCAATAAGAAGTTCTAGTAGACTCGTTGATAGTAAAACTTTCATGATTTCTTTTTGTTGGTAACTATTATCCCTTCTATAAAGATAGGAATTAAGCAAAATGCTATAGCAATGGAAACTCTCTGTCCAATATTTCAGTTAGAAGGTGCTACCGTGTATAGCTCTACTGCAAATAGTAGAGTAAGTATAGCAATTCCTGCAAGGGTAACATAGTAGATTATTTTCCATCTAAAATTTTACTTGCCAAGATATAGAATTTCCTTTTGGGGGTCTATGAAGTTCCTTGGTTTTATTTTCCCAAACAAAGAAACCTCCAGGTAATGGGCACCCTACTCACTTTCATTACCTGGCAGAATTTGCAGTTTAATTGCCCAGAACTAGCATATTGATACAGATTTCTATGTTACCTATCCCTTTTCGTTTCTTTCAAGCTGCAGAAGATCACCATTAGATTCACAAGAATAAACAAAGTTAGTCTAAAGTGTAAGGCAAAAAGCTTAAAAACAATTAATGTGACTAGGATTTAGTGACAAATATATGATAAGCTTTGGAGTATAATTTCTCTCTCCAGTCCTCATTTTTGGTACAAACAAATTATGATGGGACCATGTTGTTCATAGAATAAACTTTAGTCTTATACTTGGCCTGATTATTTGCAAAAAGTACAAGAATGATTATTAGGCCTTTTGGATTGACTTTGATGGAACTCTGTTCCACAAGGAATCTCAGATAAGACCTCTTAAAGGTGAGCCCAGACATGGGTTTGTATTCTCAAATATCTGTGAGTTGGGTGATCCTCTCTTAGATTTTGGATGTATTTTGAAGGCGAATTGACAAAATCTGCCTAGAGCTTGGATGTGGGTCTTCAGAGAAGAGTCAAGGACAGTGCCATCACTTTTGGCCTGAGTTATAAGAATGATGTGACCAATTGCTACAATGACAAGGAGGACAGAGGAGTGGGTTTAGGGGGAAGTGGAAGCCAGTTTGTTTTTGGAAATGTTAAATTTGAGAAATCCAATTAGAAGTTGAAGGAGGCAGCTGGATCAACCATGCTGAAGATGAGAGGAGAGGCTGGAGCTTCAGGTACACCTGGGGACTCACCAGCATGCAGACACTGTAGAGAGCCATAGTATAGTATTAGAGGGATGCTTAAGGGAGGAGAAGGGATCTGGGGACTGGTATCAGAAGGATTGCTGTAAGGGCTAAGGGGAACATAAAGCAATCAGCTTTCTTATCTCCCACCCTTCAGAATTCATGAGACATTTCTTACCTTTAGATTTTACAATTTGGAAGTCTACTGGAAGACCTGGGACATGTTATTTTGTTTTATTATTAATTTTTATTATACTTTAAGTTCTAGGGTACATGTGCACAATGTGCAGGCTTGTTCCCTATGTATACATCTGCCATGTTGGTATGCTGCACCCATTAACTTGTCATTTTCATTAGGTATATTTCCTAATGCTATCCTTCCCCTCTCCCCCACCCCCATGACAGGCCCCAGTGTGTGATATTCCCCTTCCTGTGTCCAAGTGTTCTCATTGTTCAATTCCCACCTATGAGTGAGAATATGTGGTGTTTGGTTTTTTATCCTTGCGATAGTTTGCCGAGAATGATGGTTTCCAGCTTCATCCATGTCCCTACAAAGGACATGAACTCATCTTTTTTATGGCTGCATAGTATCCCATAGTGTATATGTGCCACATTTTCTTAATCCAGTCTATCACTGATGGACATTTGAGTTGGTTCCAAGTCTTTGCTATTGTGAACAGTGCTGCAATAAACATACGTGTGCATGTGTCTTTATAGCAGCATGATTTCTAATCCTTTGGGCATATACCGACTAATGGGATGGCTAGGTCAAATGGTATTTCTAGCTCTAGATCCTTGAGGAATCACCACACTATGCTCCACAACGGTTGAACTAGTTTATAGTCCTTCCAACAGTGTAAAAGTGTTCCTATTTCTCCACATCCTCTCCAGCACCTGTTGTTTCCTGACTTTTTAATGATCGCCATTCTAACTGGTGTGAGATGGTATCTCATTGTGATTTTCATTTGCATTTCTCTAATGGCCAATGATAATGAGAATTTTTTCATGTGTCTGTTGGCTGCATAAATGTCTTCTTTTGAGAAATGTCTGTTCATATCCTTTGCCCACTTTTTGATGGGGTTGTTTTTTTCTTATAAATTTGTTTGAGTTCTTTGTAGATTTGGGATATTAGCCCTTTGTCAGATGAGTAGATTGCAAAACTTTTCTCCCATTCTGTAGGTTGCCTGTTCACTCTGATGGTAGTTTCTTTTGCTGTGCAGAAGCTCTTTAGTTTAATTAGATCCCATTTGTCAATTTTGGCTTTTGTTGCCATTGCTTTTGGTGCTTTAGACATGAGGTCCTTGCCCATGCCTATGTCCTGAATGGTATTGCCTAGGTTTTCTTCTAGGGTTTTTATGGTTTTAGGTCTAACATTTAAGTCTTTAATCTATCTTGAATTAAGTTTTGTATAAGGTGTAAGGAAGGGATCGAGTTTCCGCTTTCTACATATGGCTAGCCAGTTTTCCCAGCGTGATTTATTAAATAGGGAATCCTTTCCCCATTTCTTGTTTTTGTCAGGTTTGTCAAAGATCAGATGGCTGTAGATATGTGGTATTATTTCTGAGGGCTCTGTTGTGTTCCATTGGTCTATATCTCTATTTTGGTATCAGTACCATGCTGTTTTGGTTACTGTAGCCTTGTAGTATAGTTCAAAGTTAGGTAGCGTGATGCTTCTAGCTTTGTTCTTTTGACTTAGGATTGTCTTGGCAATGCGGGCTCTTTTTTGGTTCCATATGAACTTTAAAGTAGTTTTTTCCAATTCTGTGAAGAAACTCATTGGTAGCTTGATGGGAATGGCATCAAATCTATAAATTACGTTGGGCAGTATGGCCATTTTCATGATATTGATTCTTTGTATTCATGGAATGTTCTTCCATTTGTTTGTGTCCTCTTTTATTTCATTGAGCAGTGGTTTGTAGTTCTCCTTGAAGAGGTCCTTCACATCCCTTGTAAGTTGGATTCTTAGGTATTTTATTCTCTTTGAGGCAATTGTGAATGGGAGTTCACTCATGATTTGGCTCTCTGTTTGTCTGTTATTGGTGTATAGGAATGCTTGTGATTTTTGCCCATTGATTTTGTATCCTGAGACTTTGCTGAAGTTGCTTATCAGCTTAAGGAGATTTTGGGCTGAGATGATGGGGTTTTCTAAATATACAGTCATGTCATCTGCAGACAGGGACAATTCGACTTCCTCTTTTCCTAATTGAATACCCTTTATTTCTTTCTCTTGCCTGATTGCCCTGGCCAGAACTTCCAACACTATGTTGAACGGGAGTGGTGAGAGAGGGCATCCCTGTCTTGTGCCCGTTTTCAAAGGGAGTGCTTCCAGTTTTTGCCCATTCAGTATGATATTGGCTGTAGGTTTGTCATAAATAGCTCTTATTATTTTGAGATACATTCCATCAATACCTAGTTTATTGAGAGTTTTTAGCATGAAGAGCTGTTGAATTTTGTCGAAGGCCTTTTCTGCATCTGTTGAGATAATCACAATTTGGAAGTCTACTGGAAGACCTGGGAGATTTTTTTTTTTTTTTAAGTATAAATATTTTGCTTATGATGACACAATTTTTATTTAGTTACAAACCTGTCATTTGAGATGAAAATGGCTCTTTCCCACAGTCCCTCCTACCAGGTGGCTTTTCAGAGAGAAGGGTGGATACTCTAGGGCCCTGGGCACTGGCTAAGAGGTATGCTGAGAGGAGCCCTGGCTGTCCTGAGCAAGTCATCTCTGGTAAAGACTGAGCATCACATGCTCCCCGCTTCTCTGGTTTTGAGCTTGTGAATGTGCACATGAATATTTAAAGATTCCAATATCGAAAGATAGTTCTCATAATTTCTAGAACATTCCAGGGTAGACAACAGATACCTGTTTTGTTGTTGGAAGATCAGGACCAGTTCAGTTCAGTGGACTGACTCACCTGAAGTCAGACAGTAAATCAGTCCATACCAGTGACCCTGGCTTCTAATCCCATGGCCTAGGACCTTAATTCCATAGCCTTGATGTATATATAAAATTCCATAACCTTCCCAGAATGAAAGGGGCAGAGTTGCCCCCAAAGAGCATATAAGGATGGAAGCTTTGATTACTTGCACAGCTGCTGTGGTGTGCAGTTTGATGGGGCAGCATATAGATGCAGTGGGAGCAGGCTAGGTGGCTCCTTGCTCATAATTATTGGTCAAGGAGGTATTGGTTGGAAATGCAGGAGGCAGCTTTGGAGCCACACACGCCTGGCGGGTGAATGGCATCTCAGCGTCTTGTGAGATGTGTAATTTGAGAAGAGTCCCTTCACCTCTTTAAGCCTGAATTTTCTCATCCATATATCACGGGATATTAACTCTTAACTCCAAGAGTGGTTAGAAGGGTTAGTCAGATGACATCCATAAAGGAGCCAGCACAGAGCCTGGTACAAACCCAGTGTTCACTCAATGTTTATTCTCTTGTTTATATACAGCCAATGAGAAATTCATGATGGTAATAGGTATAGGTTAATGATGAGCAGTTTCTGTAATGACTATTGTGATAATGTGAGTGTTGATTTTATGCCAATAAATCAATTAGGAAACCTGAGCTGAGGAAACAAGGTGTCTGATGTGTAGGCAAAACAAAGGCAAACAACGTGTGTGACTGGAAGCCGTCAGCTCTGGCTTTTCCTGAAGGAAGCTTGGTCTCAAATGGACCTTGGGAGAAGCAGCTCCAGACTCCCTAAGCAGGATATGATGATCTGAGTTCAGGAATATAACACGTGAAAAACTGGAACTAAAGCTGTCTCAGCCACTAAAATCAGATAAGGGTTTCATAGCAGCAGTGTTCACAACAGCCAAAAAATGGAAGCCATTCAAACGTTTATCGACTGCTGAATGGATAAATAGAATGTGGCATATCCATACAATGGAATAGTATTTAGCCCTGAGAAGGAATGCAGTTCTGACACATGTTACAGCTTGGATAAAACTTGAACACACTATTCTAAGTGAAAGAAACCAGGCAAAAAAGGACCACTATCCCATGACTGCATTCATATGAAATGTCCAGAACAGGCAAATCCATGGAGACAGAGAGCAGTGAGTGGTTGCAGGGGCTGGGGAGAAAGGAAAATGGAGAGTGACTGCTAATGGATACAAGCTTTTCCTTTGGGATGACAAAAATATTCCAGAACTAGACACTGTTGATGTATTAAATGCTATGGCATCTTATACTTTAAATGACTACAATTGTGGATTTTATGTCATGTGTATTTTACCATAATTAGAAAATAATCAGATAGAGAAGTCTGGGATTTTACTCCAGGAGACCCTCAAGACAGGCTGCTCCTTCTGAGTGGAGCTCTTTGTCCTGCCTCCCATGGCCCCACTGTGGGCCAGACTTAGCCCAGAACGCTTTAGACAGGTTGTTTCTTTGTCTTCACAGCAGCTGTGAGAGTGGTGCTCTCCTCCTTTACAGGTCAGGAACAGAGGCTGAGAGCATGTCATGCATTTTCTCCAGTCCCAGGCCAGCAGGTGCTGAGCTGGGATTCACACCCCACACGTCTCCACATGAGGGCTGGACCTGCCACCATAAGCACCAGTTTCTCGTCATCCAGCACAGCCACTGTTGTTTATTGAGCATTTACTATGTGCTGGCTCCAGGGTAGGTCTGGGCTGCTTCTCACCAGTTAGATTCAATTCTGGGTCCCCTATGCTGAGTACAGTGTCTGGCAAAGAATAGAAGCTGAGTGTGTGTTTGTTAAGTAAATATTAGGTTTTTGTCACTGACGTAGTTGACTTGGTTGTAGATGGCAAACTGTATAGAAGGAATGGCTTTCTCTTTGACAGCCAGCACCAGTGGAGATTTCAACAAGAGCGAGCCTGACTCCTAGCTTCTCTGAAGTAAAGCTGCTTGAAACCCTCATCCTCCGTTCCTCTGATACTTGGCAACCACAGCTCATCAAGCAGTTGAAAATCATTTATATGTTCAGAAATGGACAATTCAGTATTGTACATTTGGAAAATTAACAAACTGTTAGAGGATCACTGTGCACTTGAAGTTGTGGCAGAAAGCAAGCATTTCTGCGCTTGTAAGAGCAATATGTATGTGTGTGTGTTTCAGATATTACTCATCAAATACAAGCATATGTTTATAACCCTCCATCTATATGCAAGTAGTTTGTGGTGTGGCACTCATATCCCACACAAATAGTGTGAAATGTATATAAATTATGCAATAATATAGATGTTGCACATATGTTAGTTGGAGCGAATTGTCATAAAAACTCCGGGATTGGATGGGTTTGTGTTGTGCATGTTAGCCACACCCCCTTGGGCCTTGAGGGGAGTGCCAGTGAAGGTCTTGCTGTAGGAGCAAGCCAGAGGGTAGTGTGGCCTTGGAAGGAGGCTGCTTCCCTGCCCCAGGGCACAGAAGGACTATACCCTGAGGCACAGGGCTTAGAGGTAAGTTCCTCAGAACAGAGGTCTGTTTTTCAATTTTGCAGGCTCAAAATTCAATTTTACTGGAGTTCTAGGGGAGTGACTGGGCCAGAGGCATTATTCCAGGTCCCCAAACTGGGTTGATTATCTATTCACAGTGAGAAGTCCCACTGTCCAGGCTGAAGTCTCACCCTGGCTGAGCTGCACGATGTCCACTTGTATACACAGTGCAGGGCACAGATATCAGGTTCTGCTTCGGGTTCAAAATTCAACCCTGCCACTTACTATATGTATGACACCTGAAGGAAACATCCACCCTCTCTGAGTCTGTTTTCTTATTTGTAAACCGGGTGGATAATGGCTCCTGTTCTAGGGTTGTGGTTGGGGTAGAAATGACAGCATTTGGAAAGCACGTGGTACATAGAATGTGCTCCCAATTGGTGGAACCCCTTGATTGTGACTACCATCGTAGGAAAGCTACAAGGGGGAAGCCAATTCTAATAAGGCTACTTGTAATAGGAAGTGAGGAGTCAAGTGAGTCAAGTCACTCTCATTGGAATCACTCGTATTCATGACCTGGTCTCTGCACTTAGGGTGTGTAGTGTTGATGGCAGGACAATGCTTCAGAAATGAGCAAACCACCATAATCACTACATTTACGTGCATTTTATTACCTAGTGCTCCCAAAAGGAAGACTTGGTACTATTACTATTCATGGTCTGCAGCTCAGCCAGGGGAAGCCATGTGTCCGGGTCACAGAGCTGGTGAGAGGGGGCCAGGATTTGAGTCCAACCTCTGTGGACTGACTTCTCCATCAGGGCTGCTTCCTTGCAAATAATTCTGGCCACGTGGGGACGTGTTGCTGCATTTTGAGCCTCTTATCACATGATTCCTGTTTATGGCAGTTTCAAACCACTGGTGCGGTTGGGAGACTAACATTGGGACTGATATTGCAAACTGCTCAGACTAGCTTTCCTGGAATCAGCCTGGTATAAAGACTCCTGGGGCCCAGATGACATCCTAGGATGCCTGGCCTCATCTCATCTATTCTGTGGATGTTTTCCCTGTTTGGGTGTTTTTTTGGCAGATAGGGGTGGGAATACCCACCCACTGTTTCCCTGGGCCGGGGGCAGAAAGACCCTTGCATGCTGAACCAGAAGTGAGTGATGGGACAGGAAACCACCAGGGGCAGGGAGGAGAGGCTCTGCCCAACCGGCTAACTGTGAGGCTGCTGGGAAGCAGAGCTGTGGACAGGAGCAAGTCTGGGTTGCAGCCAGCCGGAGAGGTGGGGCTCAGAACCAGGGAAACTAACTTTTGGGAGGAGCCCTCACCTGGCTCAAATCTGCTCATCTCGTGGAGCCCTGGCGCCATCCACGTCGTGGTGAGGCTCCTCGCAGTGACTTTGCATGGATCACTGTGTACCATTTAGAGCATCTCACAAGCAAATTTAGCCAAGCTTATTTTAGGCCAATTGAAGTTGTAGGCATGCTGCCTGGGGAAAAAATAGATCTTTTCTCACTTGATGTGTGACAGATGAGAGCGACAGAGAGGCCCCTGCACTCTATCCTACACACCGTGATTGCTACTTGGGGAACTGGGGGCTGGCTACCTTATTATCCTGCTTCTCATAGTCACTTCTGAGGTGTTTAAATGGGTCGTTTGTACTAGACGGCTGGGGGATAGCAGAAGAAGAATGGGAAAGAAGAAATAAGCAAGTTATTTTGTGGGATGCTAACCAGGTCTGGCCGTCTCTGCATACTCATTTGTAAACTGGGTGATCTCATTCCGGAATGCCCGTTCCAGCCCAGGTCATGGCTCATGGGGCCCTTGACTAGGGAAATCTGACAGCTCTTGTTCCATCCTCAGCATCTGGAGACATAAGTGGCTGGCCTTGGTTCAGAGGCACTGTAGAGGAGAGAATGAAGAGGAAGAAGAGGAAGGCATTAATTTAACATAATTAATGAGTACTCACTCATGTGCTAGGCATACAGACATGACTGTGATGATGATTATTATTTTTGTGTACTTGTCTGTTTATTTGCTGCAGCCTCAGTGAGAGATGGTGAAGCCCCTGTCATGTGTAGTGCTGGGACAGAAAGGGAACTTACTCGATTCATCTGAAGGGAATAGATGCAATTGAACTTAGAGAGGTAGGAGACCAGTGAGATATAAGACAGAGTCTGGGTTCTTGCATGTGTGGCTGTGTAAATCATACATGATTCAGGAAGCATAAGAAGTCAGGAAGAAGAATGTGCTTGGCCAGGGCGAGGTACTGAGTCTGGCCTTGGGCATTCTGGGTGTGTAGCATTGGTGCGGTTTATGCGTGCAGGTATTGTCAGCAAGCAGTGGATAATAAAGAAATGGTGTTCAAGAGAGGGGTCTGGACAGGGACCTGGAGAAGCAGTGGGCATGGAGCAGGTTGCTGAGAGAAGGTTTAGAGGGAAAACTGGACTGAGGGACTGAGCCAGTGGAGACGGGATGGGCAAAGGCAGCAGGAATTCAAGGGTACCCTTTGAAAGTGGGTTCAGATTAGTATTTAGCTTATGGAGTTGTGAGAATTCAAGGAGGTAAGGGCTTACAGTGAAGCACAGGACACAGAGAGCCTGCAGGCCATATTGGTTGCTGGTGTGGATTGCACTGATGACTGTTATTCTGCCTCGATTAGTTTTCTCAGTCTTTCTTGGGACATACATTTCATCTTTGGACTAGGTCAGATCTTAGTGCGGAAAGGGGCTGGGTCTCATTACTGCATCCCTCAGCAGGGCCTCTCTTTCTCCAAGCTGGGAACCCCTGAGGACAGAGTGGGAGGTGGCAGTGTGAGGAGGTACTGGGACCTCCAAGCACCCTGGGCTGAGGTTTGGAGGCTGGGAGAGCTGCAGTCACTCTGCCCAGGAGGCAGTGATTACAATATCCTTGTGGCCCCCCAACATATGACCCTTGTTTGGGTGCTGGTCTCTCAATAATCTTGCAGGTCTTAAAAAATGAATTTTTTTAATCTTTTTTTTTTTTTTGAGATGGAGTCTTGTTCTGTCACCCAGGCTGGAGTGCAGTGGTGCAATCTTGGCTCACTGCAACCTCCTCCTCCTGGGTTCAAGCAGTTCTTCGGCCTCAGCCTCCAGAGTAGCTGGAATTACAGGCGCCTGCCACCATGCCTGGTTAATTTTTGTATTTTTAGTAGAGACAGGGTTTCACTATGTTGGCCAGGCTGGTCTCAAACTCCTAACCTTGGGTGATCTGCCCTCCTTGGCCTCCCAAAGTGCTGGGATTACAGGTGTGAGCCACTGTACCTGGCCAAAAAAGGAATTTTTGATGCCTTCCATTCCCCAGTAGATTAGCGGCCTTGAGCTAGCCCCTCACAGAGACCTTGGGGAAAAAAAGAGCATCAGAACTGCCCTGTTTTTTTTTTTTTTTTTTTTTTTTTTAATCCTTTAATTGACTTTGGGGTTTGGGGCTAATGACCCTCATGGGCAGGAGGCAGCATGGCTGACCAGGGGACCTCCCTGGCCTCGCCCTGTGGCCCGGCACTGTCCGACACAGGAGCCAACAGACACAGGTGGTCATTGAGGGCTTGAAATGGGGCCGGTACTACTGAGCACCTAAATTTTAATAATATGGAATTGAAATTAGTTTAAATTTAAAAACTGACACTTGATTCAAGTATTAGAAAAAATTTTAAGTATGTTTGGAACAACTTGATTATGTGGATCTTCTAAAGATATATTTTATAAAATATAAAATCAGATCAAGTATTTCTGATGAAAATTTAGCATTTGGATTAAGATGTGCTGTAAATGTACAATACACACTGGTTTAGAAGACTTCATATGAATGTGAAATATCTTATTAATAGTTTTTATATTGATTACATGTTGAAATGATAATATTTTAGACATATTGGGCTAAGTAAAGTGTGTGGTATTAATCGGTTTCTTTTTACCGTTTTATAGTGGATGCTAGACAATTTTAAATTGAATATGCATCTTGCGTTCTACTTCTTTTGGATGGGGCTGCTGTAGTCAGCCTGGGACCCAGGCTGCAGCTCACCCTCAGCTGACTAAGAGCTACTAAACCCTTTGCAGACACACCTGAGGGTGAAGTTCTCCAAATCTTCTGGGGAGGCCTAGCTCAGCCTATGGTCTGAGAAGCTGAGGGCTCCAGGGTTCACTTACAAAATATACCACGCAGGTCAATGGGAAAATTTTGCAGGTTTAAACCAGACACCAACCTGAATATAAACTATGGACTTGGGGTGAAAATGATGTGTCAGTGTAGGCTCATCAGTCATAACAAACACAGTACTGTGGCATGGGATGGTAATAACGTGGAGATCATGCATGTGTAGGGGCTGGGGGGATATAGCAATCTTTGTCTTTTCTGTTCAGTTTTGCTGTGAACCTAATACTGCTTTTAAAAATGAAGTCTTTTTTTTTTTTTATTATACTTTAAGTTCTAGGGTACATGTGCACAACGTGCAGGTTTGTTACATATGTATACATGTGCCATGTTGGTGTGCTGCACCCATTAATTTGTCATTTACATTAGGTTTATCTCCTAATGCTATCCCTCCCCCCTCCCCGCACCCCACAATAGGACCCGGTGTGTGATGTTCCCCTTCCTGTGTCCAAGTGATCTCATTGTTCAATTCCCACCTATGAGTGAGAACATGCGATATTTGGTTTTCTGTTCTTGTGATAGTTTGCCGAGAATGAAGTCTTTTTAAAAAACAAAAAGCCTAAAGCAGAAGAAAAGAGTAAGAAAAACAATTAATGAAACCAACAAAAACCCTAAACAGACATCTCAGGGTGTCATCAATGTCTTTTCCTGGGGAAAGAAATCTGCTCAATTAATCCCTACTCACCAAGGGCGGTGTCTGCTGATCATACCAGATCACAGCGTTGTTGAGCACATTATAGTATTATAATAAAAGGCTCAGCAGGAGGGAGGAGACACCTGTTTACCAAGGAGTCTCTCCTGAGATTCTTACCAGGAAACCCAGAGAAGCCCAGATAGGGAGGGAATGCCTTTTAAAAATTTGCTTGGCTTTCATTTGGGAGATTAAGGCCTTAAATCACACCCGCAGTTACAAGTGGATTCCTCCCAAGCTTTGATCATGGTCTTTGCATTGTAGAGTGGCTCTCAGACACTTTTATTGTCCTCCCAGGCAGGCAGGCAGGTCAGGCAGGTCTCATATCCCACATATGAGAATCAGACAAGACAAAAACGCCTTGCAAAGTGGTCTCCAAGAGTTCTGGGGGGCTGCTAATATTCTGTTTTCTCATCTCTGTGTGTTCATTTATGAAAAATCACAAGTCTCAGGATTTTTGCACTTTTCTGTATGTCTATTATAACTTCAGTAAACATAGTTTAACAAAAGGCTGCAGAGTCAGCTGTCACTGTCATCAAATGCACAAGGAACCAGGAAGATGCTGCTCCCAGAGGGGCTTCCCTTCTCCCCAGGGAGGCCTCATTCTGTGGGGCCTGCCTGTCCTGTGGGCTTTGGACACTGGAGGCCTGTAGTGCCAGCTGACCTTAGATGATGCTTTAGAATTTTGCAAATGGTGGAAATGGAGCTAGTGATGAATTACAAGGCACTTTCCACTCTCTCCACTCCATCTGTTACTTCCTCTGACCCACAGTCACCTCCACGCACTTGACTCCATTTTAATAGGCAGGAAATTGAGGCTTAGAGAAGCCAAGGTCACTGAGCAAATAAGCAGTGAAGGTTGGAACTCAGTTCAGCCTGGTTCCCCTGAGCCCACAGGCTGTGCTGGGGCTGTGCCTATATGCACACAAGGGCCCACAGGCTGGAGGTACATGGGCGAGTCTCGACTCCTGCACATCCAGCATGGACGGCTCAGTCGGTCAGCGCCAGGAACCATCCTGTCAGTCACATGGAATCTGGGTAGCCGGCTCTGCTTCTGCTCCTTTCCTGTGCCAGGCTCCGTCCTTGCTCCTGCCTGGCGCTTTGCAAATGTGTGAGGGTCCCACTCTGCCATCTAAAGGAAACTGATTTTTCTCTCACACTGGAACAAGTTTGCTCATAAGCAGATGTGCAGTGTCTCACCTTGGCCAGGGCACTGCCAGCCCTCTGAGGGGAGTGTGCAGAATGCTAAACGCGCTTGTTGACATTACACCTGAGACAAGTTTGTGTTATAAATGGGTACAAATTGAATTTGGCTTAGGTGATATATGATGTCTGTCATGTTTTCCCCCATGGTAAGTCAGTTAGAGGAAAGCTAATTTATTTCAGATTGGGCATTCCAAGCCTTCATTGTGCTTAGCATGGCCATATTTCGCTCTGCAATCACTAGGATGAAGCTGGCAGTGTACCAGGGCTGCCGGTGAGCTGGCCGCTGCCTTCAGAGTGCTCCTCAAACCACCCTGGCCCTGGGTACATGTGCTGAGGATGCCTCGTGGCCTTGGCCAAATAGATTTTTGCCTTCTTTTGGCCCATGAAGACCTGGCTTGGAGTCAGACCTCTCTTTGAATCCTGATCTGCCACTTATGAGCTATCACACTAGCTGTGTGGCTCAAAGCAAGTCACACACCTTCTCTGGACCTCAGCTTCTTAATTTGTGAAAGACAGAGATGCCAACTTCCACCCAGGGGAGTTCTGGGAGGATTAAATGGACAGTTTGCAAAGGGCCTAGTATGCATGTGAATTGCTTTTCCTCATCTGTGCATTGAGAATACAGATTCCACCTGTGTACCTGGCTGGCCAGGGTATGGTTGGAATGGAGCTGGGGTCATGGGCAGGAAAGGGGAAATGCCCCATGCCCCGAAACCCTCCAGTCCCCAGGAACCCTCTCCCTGATGGGGACACTATGGACTTCCTGATGAGAGCAGGTGGCTGAGGCATTAGGGGGTTTGTAGAGAGGTTTGCAGGAGAACACCACCATGCTAAGGGGGCACGTGCCTATGCAGAGCACAGCTAGGGTGGAGGGGCAGCTGTGTGAGGACACACATTGTCAGCACTGGGGATGGGGGTGTGCAGGGGTCCATAGGCCCTTCTGTGGTGCAGACGCCAAACCTGGTCCATATGTGTTTCTGAGTGGACTTTGAGGCAGCTGCCAGGCCTCTGGTTCAAGTTGCCCATCTCTTTTTCTCTGTACTTTTATAGGAGAGACAAGGCTCCACCTTGATCAAAGGCACCATCTTGTCCTGTAAGAGCCACTGTGTCCTGGGTTGTCCACACAGTCCAGAATCCAGTGTCCGGTGTCCTGACTGTGCCTTCTGATTTGGAGCTGCAGGCTCTTCAGCCCACATCATCAGCATCTTTTGGAGAAGGTCCATCATGGATGGAATTTGCATCCACTCTTGAAGTTAACCAAGTGCAGAAAAATACTTGGTTGCATCATGAGAAAAAAGAAGACAATATTGTGTGGGTGGTGTTAAAACCCTGAGTCTGTGGCTGGTGGAAACTGTTGAAACACATGGCAGCCTCCTGCCATGCAGCCTCTGGTGGGGCAGGGAGATGGGGCTGGAAGGCGGGGATAATCCTTTCAACCACAGGCCAGAGCTCCCTGAGCAGCAAGTCTTTGTCTGTGGCCCCAGCATTCTGGCTGGCTGTTTAGGCTGGTAGTCTCCAGAGGCACTCACAGGAGGTTTGGAAGAAACAGCCTGAGCAGCTGCCTCAGCAGCTCTGGAAGGCGTGGGCACCTGCAGTCACGTGCATGTAACAAAGCCAGCTGTTTGCTCTTGGCCTCGGAGCTGCAATCAAGATCCTAGGACTTGTTAGAGTGAGAAACAGGTTGTCATGCTGTGTGAGAACACTGCATGTGTAACTCGATCGAGTTCCCCCAGACATTTTGGCATGGGATGCTGTCTGTCTTGTAGCATTTGCTGATGCTTCCCATAAGCCTGTCTTTTCTCCCCTGACAAGGTTATGGGAGGCCAGAGAGCCAGTCTGCTTTCCTCACACCTGCTACAGGCACTCACAGAATTCTGACCAAGCTGGGCAGTTCTGATGTGTTTCAGGGAGAGGTTTCTGATGCCAGGGTTTGGTTGTGGCTCATGGCATGAAGGAGCTCATCAGAAATCTGTGTGCCCAGGGCTGAGGTACATGGCCCAGGGCCAGATCACCCCTCCACTGGAACAGAGGCGAGCAGACTGCACTGTTGGATGTGAAATGTTGCTCCATATCGTTCTCTTTTTCCTAGAGCTGTGGGACAAGTACAGCACCTTGCAGCTGGGGGTGAGGTGCCTGGGAGAGTCTGTGCGAGGAGGAGGTAGGTGGTGCAGGAAATCTGCAGTGAGGCAGCTGTAGCACTGAGTCTGGACATGGTCTGTTGGGCTCAGAGATGGGGCAAGTGCCTCCGCACACCTGTGCACTAAGGGATATGCCAACCTCCTCTCTTTCCCTCCTTTGCAAGGCCCAGACAGGAACTGCATCCTCTCCAAATCTTCCTTCTCTTTCCTACTTGGAATCCCCACACCTGATTTTCTATCTGCAACATGCTCAGAATTACCAACCATTCACAATCATCAGGGATGGCTACTTTGATTTACACAAATGACTCAAGGGTGGAAGGACACTTGTGTTGTCAGATGGATACTGTGGCCGTCTGGATTGAATGTCTGCCAGCCATACCTGCCCCTTGTCCTGGAGACACCAGGGCCAATACAGCCAAATGGGCTGTGACATTGAACCATGACCCAGTTGTGCCTGCTCAAGGGTTTTGGAGAAGGTGGCTGGAGAACCCCTGCTTCTGCAAATAAGACTGAGGAGGCAGCCTGGTGCCTAGTTCTGCCTCTGCAGGCCGGTGGCTGCAGGTCTGTAGCAAAAGTCAGCACTTACTAAAGTGGGGTCAGTGCTTACTAAAGTCTAACACAAGACCCTGTAGTCCAGCCTTCTTTGACAATTCAAATTCTGAGCACTTGCTGTGTGCCTGGTCACATTGCCCAGAAAGCAGAGAAAGAAGATGGAGAATAAGGACAGGTTATACATGTCTCCTAATACTTACTCATGTGCCCAGAATTCTATTTGCAGTTGTTATTCCCATAGGTAAAATGAGGGAATTGAACCTTGGAGAGATTTGAGTTATTGTCTCAAACAAATGTTTTATTACACATAGCGAGTAAGTGGTTGGGGTCAAATTGGAACCCAGGAATACTTAGCAGCAAGTCCAATACTTTGTGTTGGTAACCTTTGATCTCTGTAGTTACATGTGTGTAATGTCTTCCTGGGATTTCAGACTGTTTCTACTTCAGGGCCTAGCAGATGATTGGCACACAGCAGCACGTAGTAAAAGTTCATTGAATGAATGAATTAGGCCATGCTAGACTCAAGACCAATGCCTCCTCTCATCACAGCACCCTCATTCTGTGGATACTGAGTGTGAGAGATGATACCCCTGACTCTAAAGTCCAGGGTCCCTCAACCACATGGTTCTGGCCATCCAGCTGCTCACCATTTGTGGGGAGATAGAATAATACATGTAAAAGAGGGCGGTGGGTTTAGAAATGGAAGGCAGAGATCTGAGAGAACAATTGCGGTATAAGGCTATTTTTCAGAGTCATTGGAAATAAAATATCACAGAAGCAGGAAAGATGTGAAATGGAGAAAAGCAACACTAAGTTCCTTCATTCATTGTATATTCCACTGATATTTATGAAGGACTACTGTGTGCTAGACGCTGTTCTCAGCTGCTGGGGGATAGGAGTGAAGAAGACAGAGTCTACCCAATTTAGAGAGAATTCATAGAAATAAACTCTTATTCATAACTCTCACTTACATGGTTACACATGAAGAAGGCTTGCTTCACTTAATTCCTTAGTAAACATTTGCCGCCCTATGCTCTAGGGATTCAGAAACAGAGATCACTGCTACTCTTGTAAGAGATGGTGCTCTTTGGGGTTAGCCTGACTATTTAACTCAGCCTGTTGTTTACTTCCTACCACTCATCTGAGACTTTGGTCCCTGGATGACTGTCTTCCTCACCAGCCCAAGTCTAGACATAATGCTCGGTAACTTCCCTGTCTATGTGGCAATCCCTCAACACATTTCCTTGACCTCCTGATTTCCTCCTCCACTGTCCCTCAGCTTTCTACTTCCACAGCCCCATCATGGCCCTTAGCATCATCTGAAATGACTCAAGCTCCTACTTTCTGGCCACATCTGTAATAATATCTGTAATAATTTCCCATGCCTCACCTTCTGTACTGTCAGGGTTCTGATTGCAATGATGAAGTCCACTCCCATTAACTTAATCAGCTAACATGATGGATTGTTAAGATATTGGACAGGTGACAGAGTTAATGGGAAGTCCAGAGAACCAAATTAAGAAAATGAGCAGCAACCAAGGGAGTCTGGGCCCAAGAGCAGTTGGATCCCCTTGGCCACAGTGTGGCTGGGCAGCAGGGCTGTTGCTGAATGTGGCTGCCACTTCCACTTGCCCTGCCACTGCCTCCACAGCTGGACATTGGCTTGCACTAGCATGATGTCAATACTCTCTTAGAGTGCTTGCATTTTTGTATCACTTTCATCATATGTGGAAAGTTGGGTAAGATTATCCTGTTTCCTCCTTTTGCCATACCTGCCAGAGCACTGGGAGAGAAAATTATCTAACTCCATTAAGCATCTTTGGTAGGAGGAATGAACTTTTCTTCTATGAAGACTAAAGCTGTGGTTGAGTTTCTAACCAACTGAAAGGGAGTTTGGTGGCTGGAAAGCCAAAGGAAAACCAAATGGTCACGACATTCTTCCTTTTTGACTGACTGACACCCATATGCATTTCTTTAACCCGTAGTTTTGAGCACCTGCTGTGTAACTGGCACAGTTCTAGGGGCTGAGGCAGTGAACCAAATATAAAATTCTCTGCTCAGATGAGACTTTGAGGAGATGGACAATAAACAGGATGAATAGGTATATGGTATGTTATGATAAGTGCCATACAACATTACAGGAAAAGGAGCCATAACATGTTTAGAGGGACTCAATGTTAAATATGGTGGTAAGAGGAAGCTTACTGGGAAGTGGGCATTTGAGTGAAAACCTTATAAAAGGTGAAGAAACAAACTCTCTGAATAACTCAGGAAAGGGTGCTCCTGGCAGAGACGACAGTAAACATAAAGACCTTAAGTGAGGGCTTGAGTGGGTGTGGGGGCTTACATGGATATGGGGCTTGAGTAGAATGTCCTCCAATCAGATGAGAGGCCAGCATGGCCGGAGTCACATGAACCAGAAGTAGAGTAATAGGAGATGAAGTCAGAGGGAATAGTGCCCAGCCTGAAGACTTGCTCCTTTTAAGTCTATGACATTCTGGCTAGAAAGTGAGCCATTGACTGAGTGTAATTGTAGCGCTATGGCAGTGTGCTTCTGGATGGCATCTACATACTTGCCGAGTGATCTTTGTGGTGTGCCTAAATCTGTTTCTCCCATCCATGCTAAAGACAGTCCTGATGTGGGTTGAGAGAGAGCCTGCTGCGTGGCCAGAATGTGCAGGCAAGGAGAAGCCTGCTGGTGGCTTTCTTGTGGCTCCGGGGCCTGACCAGACATGACCATGTACATGCCCTTGTACTGGATGATAGAATGCTAATGCATATCCTCAACTTTCTGACTCACTCAGTGAATCTGAAAACATCCAATCTGTGTTGGGTGGCTCAGCCTATGCATTAATATCATTTCCGTTTAATATTGTTTCCATTATTAGGCATTCCTTCTTTCCTAAGTCTGTTAGAAAGTCAGGAACTGCCCAGTATGAAAAGTGAGAATAGCTTGTTGTCAAGCAGGGTATAACTTGGCTCCCAAGCCCTATAAATGTCTGGCATGTTTCACTTGTGTGAGCTCTATACAGCATCCTCACTCAGTGGAGTCATGTTAAATCCTGGCTTGTGGGAGCTGAGTGTCAGAGCCTCTGTGCTGCAGCCTGGAAAAAGCAGATAGTTTACTCTTTATCTGGGCCCCATTAAGAGTTGTCAGATTTTCAACTTCTCCAGTGAGTGGATCAGAGCAGCCCACCCAAATATGGCATCTGTTGCCTCCAAATCCAGAAAGGCTCACCTAGTGTTGTGCCTCTTTGTGAATAACATGGGATGCAGGGGACAGCATCTTGTTTTTTCTTCTGCAGGGTGCATTCTGACAAACCATACAGCACTGAGCCTCCAAAAAGCTTAACTGAGTTTTGCAGGTTCATAGAAGTTATTTTCTACCATATATACATGTATCTTATCAAGGCGCTTCGTACCTGCTAATTTATACACTCTATGTCTTGTCAGCATGATGTCATCAATGTATTGGACTAGCATGATGTTCTTCTCTTAAATGGTCAGATGGTCAAATTCTTATGGACTGTGTGGCTCAGAGACAGAAAGTTGCTATGGATCTCAGGAAGGATAGTGAAGGTTTATTGCTATAGCTATCTGGAGAAAGTAAACTGCTTCTAGTACTTTTTGTTGTTGTTTGGGATAAAGGGAAAAACATACTGACAGGTCAATAACCATGTACAAGTTGCTAGGGTCTGTATTGATTTGATCCAGTAAAAGACCATATCAGAAACAGCAGATGCAATTGGAGTCACCACTTGATTAAGTTTATGATGATCCACTGTCAATCTATATAACTCACTATTTTTTGTATCTGCCAACTTAGTTCATATAGGGATGTGATTGGAATCCTCTGCTTTGTACCTTTCAAATAGTTAATGAGGAAGCAAATGTATCTGATTTCTCTGGGGATGTAGTCATGTTTATTTGTTGTTATTTTGGTAGGAAGAGGGAAATAGTTTACGTTTTGTCCCTTTGGCCTTATTGCCCTCACTTGATTTTCAGGGAGAGTCAATCGGGAAGTTTATCTTATTGCTGAAGATATCTATTCCAAACAGACACTCGGGAAATTGGAAAACAGCTATTGAATAGGTCTGAGGTCCCACTGGACTGACTAGGGTTGAAACTCTATTTTTCATTTGACCTGCATTAGCCCCTACTCTGACCCATGGGTGGATTCAGATGTCCAGGAATTAGGATTAGTCAAGATCCAGCATTCAATGATACCCCAAAGATCGTGCTATTATTTCCTTTCCTCCAGTGCAAAGTTATCCTGATAAATAGTGTCTTAGGTCATTCAGGGTGCTATAACACAATACCATAAATGAATTAGCTTATTAAAAGCAGTAATTTATTTCTCACAGTTCTGGAGACTGAAGTCCAAGATCAAGGTCCCAGCAGATTCAGTGTGTGGTGAGGGCCTACTTCTTGGTTCATAGAAGGCATTTTGTCATGGAGTCGTCACATGGCAGAAGGGGCAAAAAACTTCTCTGGAGCCTCTTTTAAAAGAGTGCCAGTCCCACTCTGGCACTTCATGATCCAATCACCTCCCAAACGCTGCATCTCCTAATACCATCACCTTCGAGGTTAGGATTCCAACACCTGAATTTTGGGGGTGGGACACAGACAGTCAGCCCATAACAAATAGTTTCAGGTCCCTTTAGGGAAGGCTAAGAAATGTTAAGTATTCATGATACTTAATTCTGATGCTGTATGTGAGTTGAGGTCTTCCTTCCTTGTAAAGGGTTCTGGGTCAGGGTCAGTTAACCTCTGCCAACTCTCTCCATGGGTTAGAACATTCTGACGACCCCTCTGGCTCTGCCGATTCCCTAAGTGCCAGGTACACTTTACTCCTGGTGTTTGTGTGGGTGCTCTGCCCATCTCTGTTGAAATCAGGGCACTAGTTTCAACTGCAGTTGACCAACACTTTATAGCCTATGGAGACCAGGCACTAACATGTTTTTCCAAAATGCTAGCACTCCCCTCACCTTTGTATTTATCAACACTTGCCGAAGGGAGTGGCTTTTGGGAGTGTGGTTATAGGTGAGTAGGGTGAGGTACATCTACTTTATTTTATTTATTTATTTTTTGAGGTGGAGTCCTTCTCTGTTGCCCAGGCTGGTGTGCAGTGGTTCAAGCAATTCTCTTGCCTCAGCCTCTTAAGTAGCTGGGATTACAGATGCCTACCACCATGCCTGGCTAATTTTTGTATCTTTAGTAGAGATGGGGTTTCACCACGTTGGCCAGGCTGGTCTTGAACTCCTGACCTCAAGCAATCTGCTCGCCTCGGCCTCCCAAAGTGCTGGGATCATAGGCGTGAACCATCATGCCTGGCCGAGATACATCTACTTTAATATTTTTTTGGTCTTTGGACTGTTTCCTCTACATTATGTCAAAGAAATTTGGCATCTAAACTTCATTTAGAGTTCATCACTGTTGAGTTTATATTTCTGTTAAATAGCTGAGCAAACAATTAGAACCACTCTCAGCTGCTTGTACCAGGACATTGAATTTAGAATTCTGGCAAGTTCCTCCATATCAGTGAATTTAGTCTGATCTGAAATTACATTCTTTCCTCCTTAGAATAGCCTCGTTAGGGTCCAGTCCTTTATGTTCAGTTCATATATTGAGCCTCAGATTTAGAGACCTGAGACGTTTTTTCCCCTTTCCTTCATTTATACAGAGCACTTAGAAGCTGCCATCCTAATCCGTGCCATTTTCATTAATCTCTTCATGCTTTTCATAATATTCTTTGGGAGCCAAGCATTAGTGTCCCAAAATTTTGCTTTCAATTCATTTATTCACTAAACAAATATTTAACGGCATGTATTATTTGTTAGGTATTGTTCTAGGTGTTAGGTATAGCAGAGGAAAAAAAAATGACAAAAATCTCTGCTCTCATGGAGTTCCCAATCTAGCAGAAAGTTTATTTCAGATGATCACATGTGCTAATTTAGTGAGTTATTTCATCACTGCAAAAATATTGGCTTCCAGCTCCTCATTTCTGAATCCAAATTAGATTTTCATTATCTTTGCCCTCAGTGAGATTAGAATATCAACCCCAGATTTCTCCCCTTACTTCTTATTGCAATCGGCTATTAAGTAATCCTCACATTTTCATTTTGACCATCTCTATTCTTCATCCAGAGTGAGTTTTTTTCAAAATGCAAAATGTGAAAGTCATCTCCTGCACCTACCCTGTCCTTTAAAGATCCGTGTCCCAAATTCCTTTAAAGGTTTCTATAGAATTTAGAGCAAAGACCGGAATCTTGACTGTGGCCTTCATGATTCATCTGCTGCCTAATTTTGTGTGTATTTCTTCTGCCTTATTTGTTTCTACACACACACATACACACACACCTTCAACTCATTGCTTTTTTTTTTTTTGAAGACATTGTCTCGCTCTGTTGCCCAGGCTGGAGTGCAGTGGCAAGATCTTGGCTCACTGCAACCTCCGCCTCCCAGGTTCAAGCAACTCTCCTGCCTCAGCCTCTCGAGTAGCTGGGACTACAGGTGCACACCACCATACCTGGCTAATTTTTTTGTATTTTAGTAGAGATGGAGTTTCATCATTGCCCAGGCCTATCTAGAACTCCTGAGCTCAGACAATCCATTCACCTCAGCCTCCCAAAGTGCTAGGATTATAGGAATGAACCACCACACCCAGCCTCATTACTTCCTTTTCATATTCAGAAATCAATTTAAACTTTACTTTCTGGAGTCCCAGTCCCACTCCTGCCAACATGGTCTGGTCCCTGGGCACCCTGCCTGCCCTTCGTAGCCCTCCCTTTGATTTGTAATCAAACATACAAAATTATGGCCATCTGGTGAAGCAGTTTTCCCTTCCTGGGAAGTAGGCCCCAAGAAAATGGGCACTGTGTTTGTGTTCGCTGCTATAGCCCAGTGCTCAGCACACTGTCTAGTATGAAGTAATATTCAGTGGATATTTGTCTAATGAATTAGTAACATCATGATAGCCATTGTAATGATTTCTTATTCTCTAAGTGCCAAAATAGGAGTATATACTAACACTGTTGTCAATTGCATAAGAGGCCCTTCAAGGATTCCAGGGACAGTCAAGGATGGCTTCCTGGAGGAGAAAGAGTTTGAGCTGAGAAGAGAACTGAGTTTGTCTTTTCACAGGTGTTTGAGAGTTGCCTGGGTGTTTTTGCCCTGGATCCTATTTTGTGTCTGATATGCAAACCTGGATGAGGTAACTGATGGTTTAAAATCACTGTCTGGAGTCAGTGAAGTGGAGAGGTCTCATTTTTGTACCAGTCCTTTGGAGATCACTGAGATGTGGGTTTTCAGCCTTGTAACTTTCTTGCCTATTTGTCTGCTAATGGTTATGACCCATCTTTTTGGGTTAGTTCTCCTTTTTCTCCATTCTGGTGTCTGATGCAGAGAATTTAGGAAGTTTACAGACCTCTGCTTAGGTTGAGTTAGGAAAATTCCACATAACATGTTCATGTCCCTGGTTCTTCAAAGTTCTTGTAGGAGGGTGAGAAAACCTTTGCAGGGAAAGAACATAAACAGTGTTGGGAAAACTGAAATCTAATAGCAGCTTTTTCTGCTGTTCCTGCTATAATTACCTTCCTTCTTGGCAATGACTTTACGTCTTCTATCACTGCTGTTTCATTTGTCCAATAAACTCCCGATTATCCATCTTCAACAGCGTGGCCTGGCTTTATCTCAGGCAATTGGTTCCAGCAGACGGATTGATTAGAAGCCATTTCCTTCCCAAATTCTGTAGCTTGATGTTCCTGTTAACTTTTATCATCAGGGCTGTAGAATCCTCTCTTAACTCTGCCTGAATTCATGCATAAATAAAACTGGCTGCAGCTAAACCCCCAGCCTCTGCCATTTAAATCCCTATTTATCTCACTCTGGGATGCTTGGGTAGAAATTTCATTTGTGGTATTGGGTTGAAAAATGTCAAGAGGGGCTTGCTGTTAAAAAAAAAATTCTTCTGCAACAAACACTTATGCCTCTTGCAAGGATGAGATCACAGCATTTGTCTGACCAGGGAAAGGAGTGTCCTTTCAAAAAAAAATTCTCCCCCTTTTTTTCTTTTTCGGTTATATTTTGGACCTCTGAATTGGATTATTCATAATCCTTGGTTTGTGACACATTCTCATCATTGCTGTGTGTGGCCAGAGCTCATTAGCATTTTGAGTGCTATATAATATTACAATGGGATGCTGTTGTGAATGGTGTCTCCTTTGTAATCCATTCTCCTGTTGATAGGCATTAGGCATGATATCAAGATTTTGCTATTGTGAACTGTGTTGTTATGAACATTTTTGTGTATGCTTCCTGCTATACATGTGCAAGAGTTTCTCTTGGAGTGGCGTTGGATAGCTGGGGACATGAATATTTAAATTAAACCAAAAAGCTCCCAAATTGATTGTATCAATTTTTTTTTTTTTTTTTGAGGCGGAGTCTTCACTCTGTCCCCCAGGCTGGAGTGCAGTGGCACCATCTCGGCTCACTGCAAGCTCCGCCTCCCGGGTTCGCGCCATTCTCCTGCCTCAGCCTCCCGCGTAGCTGGGACTACAGGCGCCCGGCACCGCGCCCGGCTAATTTTTTTTTTGTATTTTTAGTAGAGACGGGGTTTCACCTTGTTAGCCAGGATGGTCTCGATCTCCTGACCTCATGATCCGCCCGCCTCGGCCTCCCAAAGTGCAGGGATTACAGGCGTGAGCCACCGCGCCCGGCCGATTGTATGAATTTATCATTCTATCAGCAAAATATGGGAGATGTTCTTGATTTATATACTCTGAAATACATGGAGGTTTCTTAATCTGTGTCCATAAAATGTGTATAAAATGGCATTTTATTGTGGCCTGGATTTGCATTTCTCTGATCACCAAGGAGACTAAAGATCTTATTTTTATTTTTCACAGGTGTTTCCTTTTCTGTGAAAAGACCATTTGTGTCTTTGCTCATTTTTCCATTGGGTTGAACATACTTTTCTTATTGATTTATAGAAGCTCTTTATATATTATTTATAAATTCATGATCACTTATAACTGTTACAGCTATTATTTTTCCATTTGTCTTTTTTACTTTCTTGAAACTTTTCATTGATAAATAGAAGTTGTTAATTTGGATATTGTAAAATTTATCCACTATTTATTATATACAGTTTTGTTTTGGTTTGTTTAAGAAATCCTTTTCTACCCCTAGATCAGAAAGATATTCACCTATGTAAAAGTCCTAAAGTTAGCTTCTGTCATTTAAGTTCTTTTTTTCCTTTTTTTTTTTTTTTTTTTTTTTTTTTTTGAGACAGAGTCTCACTCTGTCGCCAGGCTGGAGTGTAGTGGCACAATCTCAACTCACTGCAACCTCTACCTCCCGGGTTCAAGCAATTCTCCCACCTCAGCCTCTCGAGTAGCTGAGACTACAGGTGCATGCCACCAGACCTAGCTAATTTTTGTACTTTTAGTAGAGACGGGGTTTCACCATGTTGGCCAGAATGGTCTCAATCTCTTGACCTCATGATCCACCCACCTCGGCCTCCCAAAGTGCTGGGATTACAGGCATGAGCCACCGTGCCTGGCCCTGTCATTTAAATTCTTAATCCAACTACAGCTAATTTTTGTGTTTAGAGTGAGTTAGGTTTTGAAATTAACCTTTTTTCCCAAGTGGATAATCATATTTTCTTATCCTATTTATTGAATAGTCTTCATCTGTCTGATGACCTGACCTGCCACTTTGGACATCTAGAACATTTTTACTTACAAATAATATCTGTTTTAGGGCTTTGTATTCTATTCTGTTGGTTAATTTATTAATTCCTGCACTAGTACCACCATGGCTTAATTGCTTTAGATTCATAATAATTCTTGATATTTGATAAAACAAACCTCTTCACTCTTCCTTCTCAGAAGTGTACTGGCTATTCTTCCATGTAAATTTTAGAATTAGCTTATTAGGGTTGATGAAATTCTGTTGGAATCTTGAATAGAATTGCATTAAATATACAGATAAGTATGAGAAGAATTTATGTCTACATAAGATTATATATCCTTATCCACTAGTATGATACATATCTTCATTTATTTAAGTTTTTCAGAGACCAGATAGGGCCCGTGTTTCAATAGTTCTCTTGCCTGCTGTCATGCAAATCTTTGTCACTTACCCTTTCATATCATACTGTGAGCTATCCCCCATAACATTATACATTCTTGTATCTTGTCTGAATTCTATGCCTACTCTTACTCAAGATAATGGCGATGGTTGTCTGACATCAAGGAGTCTGTGCTTTGGAGCTATCACTATGACCCCCATCAGAATTTGACCACAGTGTGGGATCCCTTATCTCATCCTGGTGGTTAATTTATCAGTGATTTTTTTTAGTGCTTGCTTTCACTTTTTGGTAGTCCAGGTATCCTGTGCTTTGTTATTAGATATTCTAGTTTCACACCCTTGTTCACCTGCTACCTCATCTACGTGATTAACCAGTAGTCTCTCCAACAACATTTACCCTTGCCCATGATCTTTCTCCTTACTGTCTTAGGGGTGGTCTTTTATGAGAGGGCAATGAGTTTTGCCTTTTTAAAAAATTTATTTTACAAGTACTTATTGAATGGAGCTGGCCACTGGGAAGCATTACAAATGTATGCCCTGGGGGAGGGGGTATCACCAAGTACAAGATGGGAGCCATCACGGTTGGCTGGCCAGAGCTGTGGGTCAACCATAGTCTTCTGCAGGAGAACTATTCCTTTCAGTGATCCTAGTACCAAAACTGACCAGCTGTTGGGATTGATGGCATCTGCCCACTTGTGTCTGATTGCTAGCAGAGCCAAGGCATGCCCACCATCTAGGTCCTTGTCATATGCTTTGGGAGAAAAGATATGGAGTTTAAGCCTGAAAATATTTCATCGCTTGCCTGATGTGAGACGTTGGTAAGTTATTCAGCTCCTCTAAGCCTCAGTTTTACTCGTTATAAAATGGAATCAATGATAGCTTCCTCAGAGTGTGATGTTACAGTAGTTTGTCTTCTTTGTCCTTCTTTCAAGATTCCAGACAGGAAAATGTAGGGAACAATGCAATGAGGTCACTTTTCATCTGTCCATCAGATGCTGCAATACTGAGCAAGCGCTGGAGAGAGAGGATGTTAGGGTTCTCCAGAGAAACAGAATCAAGTATGTGTGTGTTGGGGGGGGAGGGGGAGAGAGAGAGAGAGAGAGAGAGAGAGAGAGAGAGAGATTTTAAGCAATCGGCTCACACAATTACAGAGACTAAAATCTGCAGAGTGAGCCAGCAGGTTGGGGACCCAGGAGAGAGCCAATAATGCAGATGAAGTTTGAAGGCCATCTGCTGCAAAATTCCCTTTTGTTGGCAGAGGCCAGCCTTCTGTTCTATTCATGCCTTCAACTGATTGGATGAGGCCCACCCACATCATGGATGGCAATCTGCTTTACTCAAAGTCAGAGGATTTAAATATAAACCTCATCCCAAAACCATCCATCTTACAGAAACAGCCAGAATGTTTGACCAAGTATCTGGACATTGTGATCCATCCAAGTTTACATAAAATTAACCATTACTGAGGGACTTTGGGAAGCTCTTTTTGGCAGCACATCTATCTCTTCTTTGATAATTAGGACATTTTTCAAACATGTGTAAACCTCCGGGAGAATTGCAATATACCTCCATGTCCGTTCTGCACATTTCTTCAGAGGCAGGATTGCAGAATGGGTAAGATCACAGATGTGGGGTCAGGTGGCCTGGGTTGACCTCTGGCTCTGCCTAGATGTGTAAACTTAGGCAAGTTACTTACCCTGTCTGTTCCTCAGTTTCCCCATTGGGAAATAGGGTAAATAGTATACCTCTCTCACAGGTTAGCAGTGAGGATTATCTGTTGATTGGATTCCTGTGCACAGTTTCCTTCTTCCTGTTGCTCTGTTGCAAGACATTGGGGAGTTTCTAATGTTTTGCTGAAATGGGCAGTGCTGCAGTGAACAGCATCCTGTTGTTTTCCTTGTGCCCAATGTGTGTGGCACAGGGCAGGCAAGTTGGCAGGTTTCTTAGCTCTTGCCAAAGGGATCTCCAAGTTCGTTATACTTTGTTTTTCACATCCTGGCAAATATTCGATTGACATTGTTACACTTTAAAATCAATGCCTATAGGATGGGTATAAGTGGTGGCTCCTTACAATGTGCATTTCTCCATTTATAGATATTTGACTGTCTTCTCATTGGCCATTGACTTCTATTGGCCATTGGCTTCTAAACCCTTATGGAAAGAGAGCTACTCTCACATTTGGTGTCTGCCGATGGCAGCCTCCTTGTGTACTTGGGCTGGGTGAATATGGGAAGTACTAAGGCACACCTGGGCTTCACGAGTGGCTGCCACGTGTCCTGCTGGCTGCTGGTGGCCTTGGCAGATCTCAGAAGCTGCCTGAGCTCTCAGGAGTCTGGATTAGTTGGGCTTCCCTGATTAGTCACTGAAGTAATATTCTAAATAGGGCACAAGTGCCAGGGAATTAAAAATACTTCTTATACTTCTTGTTTTTGAATAAGAAGCTGACATGTTCTTAGGACATCAGGGCTATATCTGGATGAACAGCTGTCAGCTGCCTCACGGGCTCTCCCATCCAGCTGATGTGCCAAGGACTCCCCATTCTCCTAGCTCCCTGGCTTCCCAAGAGCAAGTCTCGTTAGACAAAGTTCAGTGAGGGCATCTACCTCCTGGTTCTTCATCATCACTCTATCCCCATGGCTCAACACGGTGCTTGACACATTGTAGGTATGCATTTTCATTTGTTAAATGAATGTGTCAAGTGTCTACAGGTGCCCAGGAGGTTCTGGGTTAGTCTGGTTTGGGGCTGCATTGGGTTCAGGAGACAGAAGAAAGGGAAGCCCTTTTTGCTCTTGTGGGTTTGCTGTTGACTTGTGCAGTGAATCAAACTAGCCGGAGGACAGTCATCCCTTGCTCTGCAAGAGGAGTTAGGGCCAACCCTAAGATCTTGCTGTACCTTGAGAACATTTAAGACATTGAATTTTCATAAGTTTTCATGGCTTTCTTCTGTTTGTCTTTGTATCCCCAGCACAATACATGAGGTGAGGACATAGTATGTGTGCAATGAATATTTACTGATGGGATAAACAAACCAATGAAGGAAGGCACAATGATTCTCATTAACCATGGTTTTGAAATGCCACTTTTGTGTCTGTATACTAAAAGGTTTAATTCCGCAGTTTTTAAAAAATATGTGCGTAGTTCAACACAGTCCCTTTAAACAAAATAACACAGCAATCACTATGGCTCCTTTCTTTTGTAGAACGTGTGGCTGAGTCTGGGGGATTGTAAGTGGAGAGACATTTGTTTGTGCTCCTCCCAGGCCCAGTAACCACCGTGATAATTTTGTGAAAAGGCTAGGAGGTTAAACAAGGATTTTGCTGAGACTTAGGAAATTGAGACACTGGAGAATGTAAGTGCAAAAAGGCATTAAATTTTACGTCTGTGAGTGCTGATTTGAAAACTTTATAAAGAGGTGCAGGCTGCATTATACAAAAACATACAATAATGCAGCTCTGTTTTTCCAAGCAATTAAAAAAATGCAATTCAGGGTAAGGGGAGAAAGGACTAAATGCCAGTGAGCTTTAGAATCAGTTGCTATTAGTACATTAAACAAATGAATGCCAGCATTCTTGTTTTACCTGTCATTTTCTATTTTCTATTTTCTATGAAATCTCGGTGTTTTAGGTTGAATTGTGTCACCTCATGGGTGTATTGAAGACTTAACCCCTGATAACTGTGAATGTGACCTTGTTTGGCAGTGGGATCTTTGTAGATGCTGTGAGGTTAAGATGAGCTCATGAGGGTGATCCTAACCCACTATGACTTGTGTTCTCATAAGAAGAAGAAAATTTGAAGACAGACATGCACAAAGAGGAAATGCATGCAACGACACGAACACAGAGAGAGGTGGCCATATGAAGAAAGAGGCAGAGACTGGAGTTATACTGCCACAGGACAAGGAATGCCTGGGGCTACTAGAAGCTGGAAGAGGCAAGGAAGAACCCTTCCCTAGAGACTTTGAAGGGAGCATGGCCTTGCTGGCACCTTGACTTCAGACTTCTAGCGTCCAGAACTGTGGGAGAATACATTTCTTTTTTTTTTAAACCACCCATTTTGTGGTCCTTTGTTACAGTAGCCATAGCAAACTAATATATTTGATGTAGTTGTTCAGTTACAACAATCAAGCTAATTGTCAGGCATCTCCCACAAATGATAGGGAAACTTTCTGCATCATTGGATGCTAAACTTTGTAGCAAAATCACAGATGCCTCTGAAGCTGAATCTGCATTTGTAACAGGTGCCCTTTCTCTGCACGGCCAAATTCCTTCAGGAAATCTTTCCCAAACTCTGACATACAAGAAACGTTGAAGAACAGCACTCTAAGGAATCTCCAAGGTCAAGGAAAGAGGCTGAACAGTGCTCCAGGCTCAGAAGGAGGAATTTGGACATAAAGTCAGGTGGGTCCTCCAGGGTCCACCTCTGCCCTTTCAATGCCTTATCAATCTTCCTTCTGTGTCTTCTGAGAGACTGCGTGAGAATTGATGGGGTGTTTTGGGGTGTTTTGTGTGGTTTGTCTTGTTTTTTTTTGGTTTGCTTATTTTGTTGCTGTTTGCAGTTCTCTAAATTTTAACATATATAAAGATTCATGGAATCACCACCTCAATCAGGATACAGAACAGCTCCATCAGAAATTTTCCTTGTACTATCCCTTTACTGTGGCAGCATTTTCCTACCCTGAGCCTCTAGCAATCACTGATTTGTTCTCTATCATGATGGTTTTATCATTTTGAGACTGTCACATGAATAGAAGCAAGCAGTATGTAGCCTTTGAGACCAGCTTCTTTCACTGAGAATAATGCCTTTTAGATTCATCCACATTGATATGTGTATCAATAGTTCATTTTTTAAAAAATTGCAGAGCAGTATTTCATTGGTATGTCATAGTTGGTTTCTCCATTCACCTGCTGAAGAACAAATGGGTTGTTTCTAGTTTTTGGTAATTATGAAGAGTGCCACTAAAAACTTTTTCTTGTGTGAATTTTTTATTCTTGTTGAGTAACACCCAGGAGTGGGTTTGCTTAGTTGTATGGTAAGTTTGTATTTAACTTTATTAAAACTATCAAACTTTTCCAGAATGATGTTCCATTTTGAATTAACTTTTGGGCAAGGTGTGAGGCTTAATTTAAGGTTCAAGTTTTTTGATACGTGGATTTCTAGTTGTTCCTACACTATTGTTAAGACACTATCCTTTCTCCATTGAATTGCTTTTGCACTGTTGTTAAAATCAATTGGCTATATTTGTGTGGGTCTATATTTGGACTCTTTATTCTATTCCACTGATACATTTGTCTATTCCTTCACCAATACCATGCTGTCTTGATTACTATAGGTTATGGTAAGTCTGAAAATTGGTTAGAGTGACTTCTTCAACTTATTTTTCAACAATGTTTAGCTGTTCTAATTCCTTTGCCTTTCCATATATATGTTAGAAGTGGCTTGTCCATACTGTGAAAAATCCTGTTGGGACTTTGTTACCTATAGACCAGTTTGGAGAGGATTGGCATCCTTCCTCTACTGAGTCTTCCAGTCTGTGAACACAATTTGTCTTTCCATTTACTTATGTCTTTGATTTCCTGCCTCAGTGTTTTGTACAGATTCTGCATGAGTTGTTAGTTTTATAACTTTTTTCCCCAAACTATTAGGAATAGTATTGTCTTTAGATTTTGTTTTCCAATTCTACATTGCTAGCATATGGAAACACAACTGAATTTTGTATATGATCTTGTGGTATACCACTTTGCTAAATTTCACTTTTGTTTCAAGAAATTGTTTTGTAAATTAATTGAGGTTTTCTACATAGACAATATTGTTGGTTGTGAATAGGGACAGTTTTACTTCTTTCTTTCCAATCTGTACACATTTTGATTTCTTTTTCTTGCGTTATGGCACTGGCTGGGGCTCCCAGTAAGATGGGGAATAAGAATGGTGCATGTGAACATCATTACCTTTTTGTTCTTAGTGGGGTAAAGTTTTCAATCTTTCACTATTAGATGTAATGTTAGACGTAGGTTTTAGAAATAGATACCCTTTATCAAGTTGAGGAAGTTGTCTTTTATTTTTGGTTTGCAAGGAGTTTTTATCATGAATGAAAGCTACATTTTGTCATGTGCTTTTTTTCTGCATCCGTTGATGTAATCAAGTGGGTTTTCTTCTTTAGGCTATTAATATAGTATATTATATTGCTTGATTTTAAAATATTGAATTAATCATGCATTTCTCAGATAAATCCAACATGGCCGTAACAATAATTTTTCAGTATATTGCTAGATTCAATTTGCTAATATTTAACATTTTCTTAAAAATTTTTGGGTCTATGTTCATGAGGGATATTCATCTGCAGTTTTCTGTTTTTGTACTGTTTTTGGTTTTGGTAGCAGGGCAAATCTGGCCTCATAAAATGAGTAGAGGGTGTACCTTTCTCTTCTATTTCTGGAAGAGATTTATGTAGAATTGGTGCTATTTCTTTTTTAAATGTTTGGTGGAATTTTTCAGTAAAATCATCTAATACTAAAGATTTCTTTTATGGAAAGCTTTTAACTATGCATTAAATTTATTTAATAATTATAGGAGTACTCAGGTTACTGAGTTAATCTTGAGTAAATTTTGTTGTTTGTGTTTTTCTTTCTTTTTTCTTTCTTTCTTTTTTTTTTTTTGGAGATGAAGTCTTGCTCTGTTGGCCAGACTGGAGTGCAGTGGCATAGTCTTGGCTCACTGAAACCTCTGCCTCCCAAGTTCAAGTGATTCTCCTGCCTCAGCCTCCCAAGTAGCTGGGTTACAGACATTCACCACCACATCCAGCTAGTTTTTGTATTTTTAGTAGAGACAGAGTTTCACCATGTTGGCCAGGCTGGTCTTGAACTCCCGACCTCAGGTGATCCACCCGCCTTGGCCTCCCCAAGTGCTGGGATTACAGGCATGAGCCACTGTGCCTGGCCTTATTTGTGTTTTCCAATGTTCTATGTCATCTAAGCTGTTGGGTTTAAGTGTACAGAGTTTTTTGTAGTATTCCCTTCTTAACATTTTAATAGCTGTGGAGTCTGTTGTGATGTTTTATCTTACTTTTCTAAAATTGGTTATTTGTGTCTTTTCTTTCTCTTTTCTTTGTTAGGTGTGCTAGAGCTTTATCAAGTTTGCTGATGTTTTCAAAGAATCAGTTTTAATTCTGTTGATTTTATCTGTTGTTTTTAGGTTTTTAATTTCTTTGATTTCTGATCTTTATTATTTTATGTCATCTGACTGTTATGGAGTTAATAAAATGCTTTTATTCTTATAGTCTCTTAAGATAAAAGCTAAAAGCTTAGTTTAGTTTTTTGAAATCTTTCTCTTTTTTAGTATAAGTATTTTATTGCTATGCATTTTCCTGTAAGCACTGGTTTACCTGTGTCTCACAAATTGTGCAATGTTGTGTTTTTCATTTTTATGTAATTCAAAATATTTTCTAATTTTCTTTTAGACTTTTTTTACCCATGCATTTTTTATAAGTTTACTTTCAAGTGTTCAGATATTTTCTTATTGTCTTTCAAATACCAAATTCCAGTTTAATTCCATTATTTTCAGAAAACTTTTATATGATTCACTTATTTTACATTTGTTAAGATTTGTTTTATGATACAGGATATGGACTTCCTTGGGGAATGTTTCATGATCTCTTGATAAAAAAGTATATTCTGCTGTTGTTGTGTGAAATATTCTGTAAATGTCAATAGATCTAGTAGGTTAATGGATTTATTTAGTTCATTTTTATCTTTAATAATTTTTTTGTCTACTAATTCTATCGCTGACAAAATTGTGTTAGAGTCTATAAAATTATGCATTTGTTTATTTGTTATCTTAGCTCCTCCAGTGTTTGCTTCACGTAACCTTTATCATTAGATAATATTTCTCTAT